>NC_081185.1:86288250-86348250 GCF_029867415.1 Vicia villosa
AAATGGACTCCCAATTATGACGGCCCCTACGTGGTCAAGAGAGCTTTCTCAGGAGGAGCCTTAATACTCACGACTATGGATGGAGAAGAATTCACCCGTCCTGTGAACGTCGACGCAGTCAAGAAATACTTCGCCTAAATGAATAAAAGAACAGCTCGCTAAGTTGAAAACTCGCAAAGAGCGACTTAGGCAAAAAAGAGCGTCTCGGTGAATCGAAAACCCGAAAGGGCGATTCAGGCAAAAATTAGAGACATAAAAAATATAATAATCAATCCCGGTAAACTTAAAACCCGAAAGGGGTAGTTTACGCAAAAGTTAGGGATATATGGCAAGTAACTGTGTTCAGGACAAACTTGATCATTCAAAATCCATAGCGGAGTGTTCATCAGCAGTAGGTCATCTTCTACAAAGCACGAATACAGCGCAACTCGGAGTGGAAGGGAGAGATAACGGTCGTCACGTTTCATCGTAGCCCTTTTTCCCGAAAATTACCAATTTCCAACTTTGTAAATACTCCATGGAATCAAGCATTTGGCTGATTACCATTCCATATATAATAATTTGAGCCTTGTGCTTTTCCTTTGCAATCTAGTCTTATTCAGTTTCTTGAAATGCATTTTAAATTTAAACAGTCACTTTCTTGAAACAAATGTTTTCATAAAATAAAAATGAATTTACTTGCAAAAATAAAGGTGAAATTTCTTTCTGAGGTTTACAAACAGTAGGAAGAATGCAAACAGTTGCTCCAAGAACGGTTGAGACTCCGGGAACCAAGATTTCCCCATGAGGTCGCTTTGCGAACATCTCCCGATGACGGATCTTCACTTCAATTCATATCATTTACTTCGGACGGCGGACAACTGGTAGCCAGATGTTCCAAACAGAGTTCGAACTACAAGAAGAGGACATCTTCTGATCAACAAGAATTCAAGTCGTATCATTAGGATTTTACATCCGCGACAATTCTATTCACATTTACTTTACATTTTATAATTGTCATAATATTCATGCATACATTACATCACAACTGCATAGTCAAATTAGGCTTTTAATCATGAGAATGCCCGAGTCATGAGGGCATGAACTCAAGTTTCCCCTGCAAGTCCCGGAGAAACTTTTTCCTTCAAGACAACGATCCATGTAGAGAGATTTCCCCAAGCAAGTCAATAGATGGTAGTCTCCCTCAAAGAGATAGTTTGTTCACTTTTGGAATCCCTCAACTGAGAATCTCCTGCAGAGCAACGCTCGACAATCTTCATCAGATAAGATAGTCTGCTTCGCATTTTGGACTTCCCCAAAAGTTTGGCATTTCCCCAACAAGGTCGAGAGGTGCCACTTCTTGTCAAAGAATAATCCAGAATCTCCCAGCAGATCGACAAATGATTCCCCAACAGAATCAGTGAATGGTAGTCTTCATCCAGAAGATAGTTCATGATCCCCAGCGGAGTCAACAAATGGTAGTCTTTCCCCAAGGAAAGACAGTTTGTCTGTTAAATACTCAAGAGATCGACAAATGGTAGTTTCTTCAAACAGTTTGTCTGTTTCAGGGATGTTTAGTTCCCCACAGAGTCAATAAATGGTAGTTTTCCCCTTAAGAAAACAGTTTGTTGATTCCCCAGGCACCAATCGACGAATGGCAGTTTTCACCCCGAAAACAGTTCGTCCGCCTTCAGACAAAGTCATTAGCCCCTCAAAAAGCATGGGCCCATATGACAATCTTTCAAAGATACCAGGTCAAAAGGGAAGATGGCAAAGTTTCTTTATTTACCGTCAAATGGTATCTCATCTCCAAGTGCTGATGAGAAGTTTGATGAGGAAACAAACCCTCAAAGTTTCTTTATTTACCATCAAATGGTATCTCATCTCCAAGTGCTGATGAGAAGTTTGATGAGGAAACAAACCCTCAAAGTTTCTTTATTACCGTCAAATGGTATCTCATCTCCAAGTGCTGATGAGAAGTTTGATGAGGAAACAAATCTTCAAAGTTTCTTTATTTACCATCAAATGGTATCTCATCTCCAAGTGCTGATGAGAAGTTTGATGAGGAAACAAACCCTCAAAGTTTCTTTATTACCGTCAAATGGTATCTCATCTCCAAGTGCTGATGAGAAGTTTGATGAGGAAACAAATCTTTGAAGTTTCTTTATTTACCATCAAATGGTATCTTACCTCCAAGTGCTGGTAAGAAGTTTGATGAGGAAACAAACCTTTGAAGTTTCTTTATTACCGTCAAATGGTATCTCATCTCCAAGTGCTGATGAGAAGTTTGATGAGGAAACAAACCTTTGAAGTTTCTTTATTACCATCAAATGGTATCTCATCTCCAAGTGCTGATGAGAAGTTTGATGAGGAAACAAACCTTTGAAGTTTCTTTATTACCGTCAAATGGTATCTTACCTCCGAGTGCTGGTAAGAAGTTTGATGAGGAAACAAGCCCTTGAAGTTTCTTTATTACCATCAAATGGTATCTCATCTCCAAGTGCTGATGAGAAGTTTGATGAGGAAACAAAACCTCGAAGTTTCTTTATTACCATCAAATGGTATCTCATCTCCAAGTGCTGATGAGAAGTTTGATGAAGAAACAACCTTTGAAGTTTCTTTATTTACTGTCAAATGGTATCTTACCTCCAAGTGCTGGTAAGAAGTTTGACGAGGGAACAAACCTTTGGAAATTTTCTCTTTATCTGAGATATTGTCCAAACGCAACTAAGACCAGTTTCGAGATTTGGACATCCGGAACGAGAGGAGGTTGTTTACCTTTTTCTAAGTATCAACACTTAGTTAAAGAAGATGGATTGCGCATCCTATACTGCCATCCATTCGCTATTTCTGCAGGAGTTTGTCTCCTCATCCCCCGCCAAGTGCGACAACGGGATCAAATCATGCAAAGATTTTATCAATTACAACATCTCAGGAGCGCCCAAAATTCGGGCATTCTTTGATATTTAAGTCTCTTTTACGCAGGAGAGATTGAGATCTCAATCTCTCTCCCTCCAGATAAAAGAAACTTAAATAGGGGCATCTGTCATACCCTAATTTTTGACCCCCCTGAGATGACATATCTTCAGGATTTCTCATCAGGTCAAGACAAGTACCCAGAGCAGTCATTTCTCCATCTGGTACCTAATCAAGGATGCTCAAAGACAAGAAAGCTCAGGCAAAGGATCAATCAATACAAAGACTAGTCTCTAATACAATCATGGGGCTCAAAAACTTCACTTTTCTCATCTATGATTGATTAGACATCCAGTCATATGAGTACAGGTTTACTCAGGTCACCAGACTAGGGTTTTGAGCCTATCAAGGACTAAAATCAGGGATCACATTTGGGAAACCCTAAAAAACCTCAGAGGGTCATTCAAAGACATCAATCATCTTCAAATAACTCATATTACAAAGTCTACTGGACATCACACTTCAATTCAAAGTCTACAGTCATTACTTTCACATGGTCGACAAGTTAGGGTTTTGACCTAATTCACCAAGATAGTTGACTTCTGATCAGGGCATGAATCCAAAACTCAAGACATGATTCAAGGATCTCTACTACCTCCATATAATCCATTTATATCATCCATTTGGGGAGAAGATCTTATTTCTACACAAAAACCCAAAAATTCACTTTGTCAGGAAAAAGTCAACTGTGAAGGATCATCATTGACTTTTAAGGTTTTTGGTCAAAAATTGACTTTCAAAGATCAATATCATCAATATATGGATGTCAAAGTCATTTGGCCAAAGAAATTCAAAGAAATTCATCAAGGAGCGAAAAGTCGGGAATTAGGGTTTTTGAAGGCATGGTGAGATCTCAAAATTTCACCTACACAACTCAAAAAACTTCCAACATGAAAGTTGTAGATCTTGCCAAATAAAACAACATCTTACAAGGGAACTTTTTTCAAAAGATCAACCATTTATGAAGTTTTGGAGATTTTGAAGTTTAGGTCATAAACACTTAGAAATTTTTCTAAGTGTTTTAACCTAGTTTTCTTCCAACTTTGGCCTCATTTTTCACAAATTTCCCAAAGGATTCTGAAGAAGACATAAACTAATGATTTAAAGTAGATGTTTAGGGCTTTCCAAATTGTGTTCAACCTTCTCAAAATTCAATTTGAGCTAAGAGTTATGCTTGTTCAAAGTTGGCCTCATGAAGTGAAATTATAGGTCATGCATCATTTTGGAACTTTGAAATTTTGTGCACATGACCTCAAATGCAGATGCTACATGACCCATAATACATCTGCAAACATGCCATGCATTCATTTTCACCATGCCATAAGAATTGAAGAAGATTCTAAAAACAAGAACATGTGATTATGTAATGATTACATTTGTGAATTTATGGCAAATTGATGAATCACCCAAGGAATCTTCTCACCAACCAATTAGAGCTCATTTCTGGCTCAGAATTGTCCCCTAAGATCAAGCAAAATCGAGGGCTAGGGGATTGATCAAATGGAATCAAAATTCTCATCATTGCATAAGAGATATTTGCAAATTTCCTTCATGGCTAAGAAAGCAAATCAACTTCACTAAGGAAGCTCACTCCTCTGCAGCTATACTGATCCATTTGCCTATAAATACAGATGCATTCCTCATTCAAAAAGACACCAAAGCAACCATATTACTTGCTTTCTCTTTCTCTTCTCTTGTTCATTGTTTTTCAAAGTTCTTTGGCAAGAAGAATCGATTTCTTCAAACCAGAGCTTATCTTTGGGAAGTGAGCATTCTAACATCTCAAGGGAGGTCATTTGAGGTGATCCAAGCACCTGGATCACTTCTGTAGGTGGAGGAACACCATTGTTGCTCTCACTTTGGAGCATTTGCAGTTGGAGGTCCATGGAGTGATTCAGAAGGTTTCAAGGCAAGCCAATCATCCAGGCACACTCCTCAGGTCATAGTGAAGCTAACCAGATGGCTGCAGCTCATCTGTAACTCGAGAATCAACACCCTCCATGTTCACTTGAAGCTGAAATCGAGGGAGGTCCATAGAACAATTCAGAAGGATTCAGGCTATAATAAACATCCAGTTAGCATCGTTGAGTCTCAGGGAAGCTATTGAGATCATTCATTCAAGCCCAGGTGCTCTCAATCATCCTCACGACCTCCATTTTCAGAGGTAAGTTTCTGAACTCCACCTCTTTAATTTAAGTACTCTTTGTGTTAAAGCTCGATTCTATCTTGTTCAGCATCATCAGAGGATTGAAAACCCTCTATCATTATTCATTTATTCATCTTGTGCATCATTTAATTTTAAAATTAGGGTTTATGTGTTCTTCGTGTTCATAATGAAATTCGTTAGTTACACTTAGAATAAATGAATTCTGAGCCCATAATCATGTTCCTTGTCCAAAAACGAGTGAGATTGATGTTTACATCATGCCATTTAGTTGAGAAACCAGAGAGTTAGGAATTTGAAAATCTGAAGCTCGAGGAAGAAGATGAACATGGCGCGCGTAAAATTTGAATTTCCTGGCTTATTTGAAAATATAATATATTGAGTGTATATAGTTAACAAGCTGCGCGCGCAGCTCAGTTGGTTAAGTTTTGAAATGTGATCATGAAGGGCGTGGGTTCGAACCTCTCTAGGGCCAAACCAATTTTTTAGCACCCATTTTCATTTCTTTTTTTACAAACTTCACACAATTAATAAACTTATCAAATCAAATCATTTTTACTTCATTTTTTACACACTTGCTATTTAATATACTTACTTTGTGAATAATCAAAAAAAATCATAAAAATATTATTTATTTCATGTATTTTAATTAGGTCTAAAATAGTATATTTTAAAGGTTTTCTTAAATACTTTAAAATATATATTTTCATTTTGTTTTAACCTAATTACTTTGTGAATAATTTTATGATAAAACCCTAATTGTTTAGGTCTTAATTAAGTAAAAATCTTTATTTTTTATCTTAATTAAGTTGACTTTTTGTCAATATTCAAAACTGTTTTCAATCTCTGATTAAACGGATGATTAAGGTTTTCAAACAACAAAACCTTGCATCATTCCAAATCATTTTTCAAACTGCTTTTACACCAGTACTGTAAAGTACTGGGCCTCTAATAGAGTGTAAGTCCCAAAAACCTTCTCTTCTTAGCTTGTTTTCAAAACTGTATTTTCAAAATCTTCTTTCTGTTTTCAAAAACATTCTTCTGGTATTTGAAGGGCATTATTCCCGGTGAAACTCTTCAGATACCTATGTGACCTTTGTCCATCTTCACTTCTTCTGTTTTCAAAAACCATTAACTGTTTATCATATATACTCAACTGTTATCAACAAAACAACAAAAATACTGTTGAGGCTCTGTACATACTTCTTCAATGGCCTCCACTCCATCCAGGTTAGGCTTTACAAGCTTTCAATTTACAGTCTTTGTTTAAATTACTGTCAAATATAAACTGTGCATATATTAGTTTA
This sequence comes from Vicia villosa, assembly GCF_029867415.1. Lineage (NCBI taxonomy): Eukaryota > Viridiplantae > Streptophyta > Magnoliopsida > Fabales > Fabaceae > Vicia > Vicia villosa. Next base: position 86,294,677 of record NC_081185.1, read on the forward strand.
GAGCTACGTTTGAGTGTAAACCCTAGGACAGTTAAACTATATATATATATTAGGAATATGACCTAGGATTGAGAATGTCTTCCCGGTGAAGGCTCTTTCCTAATTAGAGATCTGTAGTTCAAACCCCCAAGATGAATTATTCCCGGTGAAACATCTTGGCAAAAACCTTAGAATCCAAATAATAGGACACATCCACCCAAAGAGGAATTATTCCCGGTGAAACCTCTTACCCATTTGCTTAGAGCCAAAATAAGTTCAAAACTACCTAAGCTTTCTCTTGTGCTATAACAAGGACCCTCGATTAGCCTCCTCTTGGGCTTTGTACAAGGACCCACAGGCTTCTTAAAAGCATTTCCAGCTTCCTCTTGAGCTTGTATACAAGGACCCATCAGGTTTCTTATAAACATAGGAACAGGTCTTTAGTCACCTTTTAGCCTACCCTGGTGAGTTTCTTCCAATTTAAAACCAGACTTTAAACAAGCTAAGTTTGTCTCAATTTCACATTGAGTACATTTTTGGAATGAGAGACATGGACAGTCTCTGTCACCCTCATCTTCATCAATCTTCCTTAGCAGAGTCTAGGATCCATGTTTGGTCATCCTCAGCATTGAGTCAGCCTTCATCTTGGGCTTTAAACAAGAAGTCTCCACTAGATAATCTTTCTGCCAATCTTTTCATCCTTTAATAATTAATGGAGTGCTACCCAAATTTATTCTTTCAAAACCCCTGGAAAGGGTTAGCCTCCAAAATTAATTAATAAATAATTTCATTCTCTTAGGAGATAATTTCCCCAAAAGAGTCAAAACCCCTGGAAAGGGTCAGCCTCCAAAAAACATGATAAAGTCAGTCTTTTAACAGACAAATTCACCGGCTGAGTCAAATCCCTGGAAAGGGTTAGCTTCCAAAGAAAAACAGTCTTTTAATAAATAAAACCTCCTCAGTAGAGTCAAAACCAACAAAAACAGTTAGCCTCAACCTTGGGCTTCATACAAGGCACCCAAACAATAAAACTCCCCTGTCAAGAGTCAGCCTCAACCTTGGGCATTGTACAAGGCAGATAATAGAGTCTCCCCAGTGAGTTCTTCATCACTCAGTAGCCACAACCTTGGGCTTTGTACAAGGCAGATAAACCATATCTTTCATGTGTCAAAGATTCCTAACACTTAGGATCTTTCCCCATATAGTCATCCATACTTAATTCATTTAAGAGTCCGCCACAACCTTGGGCTTTGTACAAGGCATAAAATAATGTTTTCCCCTAGCTAGAGTTAGCCACAACCTTGGGCTTTATACAAGGCACATAAAATAGAGTCATTATCCTCAACAGTTAGCCACAACCTTGGGCCTTGTACAAGGCACACAAATAGAGTCTCCCTAAGTAGAGTCAGCCTCAATTCTGGGCTTTGTACAGAACACAAAAATCCCCTGTAATTAATTCCCAGTGGAGTCATCTCCCAGAGTCAATAATATTAATTAATCAATCAAAAAAAGCCTCAAGCTTGGGCCTCATACAAGCCAGCTAAAGTCAAATCTTTTATACAGTAGATAGACATAGCTTATCTCCATAAAGAGATATTTTTACTACTCTACCACATTCAAACAAACAAACATTTCATTTCAATTTTAATCAAGTCTCCCATTTAGGATTTTGAAAGGCATGAGCTGGCAGTAAAACCCAGACATGTGGTAACTTTCCCTAATTTGGATGAGCATCTTTCTTTCATTTAAGAGGCATTTGACTGGTATACTTGCACATACACAAGTAAGGTCCCCCTCTTGAATGAAATGAATTCAGTTATTCTGTCACTCCTTTAAATGTTTGTGGTAGAATAGTATTAATACCTCTCTGTAGGCATGAGGTACACAAGGAATCTCAGCGAGCTAATAAAATACCAAAAATAGTCAGTCTGTCTATCTGTCTGTCTTTTCAAAATAATTCAATTCCCTCTCCTAATACAAAGGAGAAACTTTCCCAATCATTAGCAATAAACACAAACACAAATGACACAGAGAAGGTTCCTGTAGAGTACTACAGATATGTAGGGTGTTTAAACACTTCCCTATGTATAACCGACCTCCCGGACTCCAGAATTTCTAGTCTAGGTGTAAATCCCCACACTTAGCAAACTCCTAGGGTTTAGTTGAGATCTTTTTTTCCCTTTCCTACTCGTAGGACAAATAAGAAAGTTCGTGTGATATCGTAGGAAGAACTGAAATAAAATTCATCCCACCACGGGCGCATTCTCCTTCCAAATTTCGCGTGAAGGGTTTAGCGTGCCGTCCTCCCAAGTGAAACGGGGAGGTAAAAGAAAACGACACCACACCTTGTACCTCAATCTTCTGCAGAAAATTAAAGATTCTTGGATGACTCATGCTTAGAAACTAAGCTATCCATTATCCTTCCATTTTCCATTTTCATTTAATCTTAAAATAGGATAAAATTAAACCAAAAATGGATAAAAATGGTGTGGGCTTTGTCTTGGTCGTGGGAGGCCAATAATATCATGGCAAACATGTTTGAACCATGAAAACTTGGCCCCATTTGGAAAAAATACGTTTTTGAGCAATGTTGGTTTTATGCATTTTCCCAAAATTTAGCCAACTTCAACAAGGTGTAAATCCCTCAATTTTTGTCATATGAAGGAGATCTTGCACTTTTTGGAAACCTCAAAGAGTCCTATAACCAATGTCTTTGGTCTCATGTCAAAATGACTTTTGATGCTCCTTGTGTGTCCTTTTGAAAAAAGTGTCTTTTTGTTGACTTTGAAAATGACCTGTAATGTCTTTGTTCATATTTTTCAAATGGTGAATGTAATGACCATGGGATCAATTGCATTTGAAAGATAATTGAATTTCCTTCAAAATGAGCTTTGGTTTGAACTTTTTGGATGAAGGATGAGAGAGTTATGACCAGTCAAAATTCAGTTGACTTTTTAGGAAAAAACCCTAATTTTGAATCTTAGGGTTTTGTTGATTTTTGATCTTTCCTTGATGAATTATGATCATCCAATGATCAAATGATGAATCCTTTGACAAAATATGGATGTTGACAAAAAATTTCATTTTTGACTGTCTGTTGACTTTTTTGGTCAAACGGGTCGTCTGTTGACTGTTTGAGCTGCTGACGGTGCGTCTGAGTGAATTGAAGTTTGAAAATTTGTATGATGGTACTTTGAGATATATGGAGTTCCATGAAATCCATTTGAAGTCTCAAAAACTTGTTTCTCCTGAAAAAACAAGAAACCCTAGTCATGGACTGTTTATGTAGGAGACAGTTAAGCGTACCTGATTTGTGTGCAGTACTGAGTCTCTGCTAATCATGTGATATTCAGAAGACTTCTAGGAAAAAAATCTTGGAATTTTGAAATGCAAAAGTTTGATTTGATTGATGGTACAAAACACGGAGAATTGTACTGTCAGCAGTTTGACTGTCAACTGACTGTTCAGGCATTAATGCAGCAGTTAGAGTGAAAAATCAACAGTCAAAGTTAATTTTCTTTTTGTTGTTTTTTTTTGTTTTATATGAAAGATGAAAGTTTATTTACATGACTTGTTAAAAAAACACAGACATAATAAATAACTATTATTTACTGTACGCGAGCAAAATTACCGATAATAACCCTGAAAATAATTTAATGCACAGAAAAATGAATATTTGACTGGCAGAAAACACACAAAATATTATCTGAATAATTAAGCAACAATATAACAAATAGTACAACATTTAATACTGACAGTACAAATATTACATACTATAATGAACAGTACGACGAGTAAACGGTACATTTAAGAAAATAAGAGATACGGCAAACTTTAAGAATGACGATTAATAACCCATGCTATGACCAACAGAAAATTGATGATCGGGAGTGTAACCATCGCAGGTCCACATTTTTCAGGACTATGCAGACAGAAGAAGGACATGATCACCGTAGCAATGGTGATGACCATAAGAAAACATGTTTCCATCCGCTTCGCCATTTTGCCGGGGAGGAAGAGAGAATGGATATGAAGTAGAAATTTGAAAAATGATTTAGAATTTGATGTGAGATTTTATGAAAAAAAATGAGAGGTATTTATAGAATGAAAAGAAGGATAGAGACGTTGGGGAATGAAGTGATTCCGTACAAAAGGAAAATTTGAGTGGAAGTAAGATTTGAAAGAAAGTGTATGATAGTGTTGGGAAAAAGAGAGATGTGTAGAATAAAGTTAAGATTTGATTTTTGAAAAAGAGATTTTGAAAATAATGGAATATAGTACAAAAGTTAGTGGGAAACAAAAATTAATAATAATTTACTTGTTACCAGTACAGTCTGAATCCCGGACTCTGCGCCTGCAAAAGATTTAACTCTGTACCAATTGCGTCAGTACTACTTATCTGTAAATAAATATCAAATAAATAGCGTGTGTGAAGTAATAAACAGTAACTGGCGTTTGCGTAAGAATAAATTTAACAGCGAGCCAAAATACTGTATAAGAAAAGTTCTAAAAACTAAGTACTTCATATGTCAGGATATTTATGAAATAAAAATCCATGATTACATGAGACTCTTAATTTTTAGATTGGAGTTTTCTTGAAAAAAGATGCGGGCAAATTTTGGGGTATAACAGTTGCCCCTATTCAATCTTCTTAAACCTGGAGAGATTGTCTGAAATCTGAAGGTGGAAGATGATTGAATATTTTAGATGCCCTGAAAATTTGCACTTACCTCCATCGGGAGTGATGTTGGAATTTGTCTTTGAATGTTGTCTGAGAAATGTGGTTGGAAGATTGAATCATTACCTGAGATGGGCTTTCAGATGCCATCTGGGAATTGTGTTTGATGGTTTGTTCACCAGAATGAATCCATTGATTATTTCTTGATGAAGGATTTGAGAACCTCTGCGTCTACCGTTTCGGAACCGTCCAAGGTTACCGTTTTAAGTCTAGGAGGATGATCGTTACGGAACTGTCCAAAGTTTTTCCGCTTTAGATTTTGAAAGTTGATCGTTGTGGAACCGTCTGAGGTATCAGCTTTAGATCTTCGATGGTAGATCGTTCTGGAACCGTCTGAGGTATCAGCTTTAGATCTTCGATGGTAGATCGTTCTAGAACCGTCTGAGGTATCAGCTTTAGATCTTCGATGGTAGATCGTTCTGGAACCGTCTGAGGTATCAGCTTTAGATCTTCGATGGTAGATCGTTCTGGAACCGTCTGAGGTATCAGCTTTAGATCTTTGTTGCTTGTTTTTTGAGTTGATAAGTGATTTGAAAGGAGAGATCTCTTCAGAATGAATCCTTGGCTTGATTATATCTGAGAGGACTGCTTATTTGAATAGAGTTCAAGGGGAACACTGTATGTGATTGAGAACATCTTTGTTGAAGACATCCGTCTGCCTGAAAAATCAAGTTAGTGATATGCAATGTTTATGATGCATGTAATGCATGAGATTCTCTAACTAAAGGAGAAATATGCATGTTATGTATGCGTTTGTCATGAAACATTATATGCTGTGTATGAATATGCGTATGACGTATGATGTATGATGTATGATGTATGATGTATGATGTATGATGTATGATGTATGATGTATGATGTATGATGTATGATGTATGATGTATGATGTATGATGTATGATGTATGATGTATGATGTATGATTGGGAAAATAAATCCCAGCTAGTCAGTCATCTGGAGATGAAGGTATTGTGATTGTTGATGATCTTTTGAGTGGGAATGAGGAAGATGCATAATCCTCCGATGCACTATTTGACCAAGTCCTGGTGTGGAGACCACACCTTCTGGAGATAGTAATCTGGAACAGCCCTGCTGGGGGATAAGATTTCTCGAATCACTTCGTTTGGAGAGAAAAATCTTATCGAGGAATTTGCTGAGAAATGCATTTCTCTTGGGGATTTTCTTCTGATGCTGGTTTCGGGATGATGTCCAAATGATTGGGACATTACCTGAATGCTGTTCCTGTTTTTCCTGGTAAACATCAATCATATTCAAATGCACATGTTCATTCAAAATTATCATTGGGACGTTTACGTATTCAAAACAGAAAAAAGTGAAAATGTTGATTTTGAGCCTAAGCTGCATTGATTTTTGAAAAAGAGCCATGATAGGCGGATTAGTACAGGGAGACAACAATCCTAGTAGTAGGAAATTGTCATAAAGCTTTGAAAAATATTTATAAAGTGAAATAGCTATGTGAAAACAATCCAGTCAAGTTTCAATTCTGCTATTGCCAATCTGTCTTCGAGCATCTCATCCCTCACTTGTTGGAAGAAAGTAATTGGACTGATCGGTGTCTTTGATGTGTTGAATCTTGAAGGTGAATAGGCAGCTATACAGAACATAGTTGTACGCTTTATTCCCTAACTTTTGCCTAGGCTGCCTTTTCAGGTTTTCAGCCTACCGGGATAGTATTATTTAGTCTCTAATTTTTGCCTGGACCGCCCTTTCGGGTTTTCAATCCACCGAGACGCTCATTTTTTGCCTAAGTTGCCCTTTCAGGTTTTCAACTTAGCGAGCTTTTCTTTTCAAGCGAAGTATTTTTTGACTATGTCCGCATTCACAGGGTGTGGGAAATCCTCGCCATCCATGGTGGTAAGCAACATGGCACCGCCGGAGAATATTTTCTTGATTACAAATGGTCCCTCATAAGTGGGAGTCCACTTGCCTCTGGGATCACCTTGTGGTAAGATGATGCGTTTGACAACCAAGCCGCCAGTTTGGTATGCCTGACTTTTGACTTTCTTGTTGAAGGCTTTGATCATACGCTTTTGGTACAACTGACCATGACAAATAGCTGCGAGCCTCTTCTCATCAATCAAGTTTATCTGGTCCAACCGGGTCTGAATCCAATCGTCTTCGTCTAGATCGGCTTCTTTCATAATCCTTAGGGAAGGAATCTGAATTTCAATTGGGAGAACTGCCTCCGTACCATAGACTAAGGAGAATGGAGTTGCCCCTGTTGAAGTACGCGCAGATGTGCGATAACCATGAAGAGCAAAAGGTAACATCTCATGCCAGTCTTTGTAGGTTACTGTCATCTTTTGTATGATTTTCTTGATGTTTTTATTGGCAGCTTCCACTGCGCCATTCATCTTTGGTCGATATGGAGAAGAATTATGATGTTTGATCTTGAACTGTGTGCAAAGTTCAGTAATCATTCTGTTGTTTAGATTTGTGCCATTGTCTGTGATGATCCGTTCAGGGATGCCATACCGACAAATGAGATTGTGCTTGATAAACCGGGCCACAACATTCTTGGTGACAGAAGCAAATGAAGCTGCTTCTACCCATTTTGTGAAGTAGTCAATGGCGACCAGGATAAAACGATGTCCGTTGGAGGCAGTGGGCTTGATTTCTCCAATCATATCAATACCCCACATTGCAAAAGGCCAAGGAGCTGTCAGGACGTTTAACGGGACTGGAGGTACATGTACCTTGTCTGCATATATCTGACATTTGTGACAGGTTCGGGAATGATGATGACAGTCCGTCTCCATGGTAGACCAGTAATAACCTGCTCTGAGGATCTTTTTAGCCATTGTATGTCCACTTGAATGAGTACCAAAGGCACCATCGTGTATGTCTTCCATAATCTGTTCTGCTTCCTTCTTGTTTACACAACGAAGTAAAGTCGAGTCATGGTTGCGTTTGTATAGGGTTCCATTACTTAGAAAGAATTTGGCGGCAAACCTCCTTAGAAACTTTCTGTCGTTGATGGACGCCCCTTCAGGGTACTCCTGAGTTTCGAGATATCTTTTTACTTCATGGAACCATGGTTTTTCTCCCGTTCCTTCGGCATTGATCTCATTGCAGTAGGATGGTTCATCTTGTCTGTAAATGGTGATCGTCGGCGCCTCATTGTCCCACCTGACTTTGAACATGGATGACATGGTAGCCAAGGCATCAGCTAGTTGATTTTCCTCGCGTGGGATGTGTTCAAAAGTGATTTCTTCGAAATAAGGAATCAGACTCAGCACATATTCTTTGTAAGGAATTAGATTCGGGTGCTTCGTGTCCCATTCCTCTTTGACTTGGTAAATTACCAAGGCCGAGTCTCCGTAGACCTTCAGGAACTTGATTCTTAGATCGATTGCAGCTTTGAGACCCAGAATACATGCTTCGTACTCGGCTATATTGTTAGTGCAGTTGAAGCATAATCTGGCAGTGAATGGTGTATAACCTCCTGCAGGAGAAATGATCACAGCTCCGATGCCATTGCCAAGTGCGTTAGAAGCTCCGTCAAAAACCATAGTCCACCGGGATCCTGGCTCGGGTCCTTCTTCTGGTCCTGGTTGTTTGTAGTCATTGACTAGCATAATGTCCTCGTCTGGGAAGTCAAAGTTCAATGCTTGATAATCATCCACTGCTTGATGAGCCAGATGATCAGCTACCACACTTCCTTTGATTGCTTTTTGTGAAGTGTATTGAATGTCATATTCTGTTAGGATCATTTGCCATCTTGCTATTCTTCCAGAGAGAGCAGGTTTTTCGAACACGTACTTGATAGGATCCATTTTGGAGATTAGGAAAGTGGTGTGATTTAGCATATACTGTCTTAGTCGGCGAGCCGCCCATGCTAAGGCACAGCAAGTTTTTTCGAGTAGTGAGTATCTTGTTTCACAATCGGTAAACTTTTTGCTAAGATAGTAGATTGCATGCTCCTTTCGGCCGGACTCGTCATGTTGCCCCAGTACACACCCCATTGAATCTTCTAACACAGTTAGGTACATTATCAGAGGTCTTCCTTCCACAGGTGGTAACAAGATTGGCGGTTTTTGGAGATACTCTTTGATTTTGTCAAAGGCTAACTGGCATTTGTCATTCCACCTTTCCACTTGATCTTTCTTCAACAGTTTGAAGATCGGCACACAAGTAGTAGTCATGTGGGCAATAAATCGGGCGATGTAATTCAGACGTCCCAAGAATCCTCTGACTTGTTTCTCGGTACGGGGTATAGGCATTTCTTGAATGGCTTTGACCTTGGCCGGATCAACCTCAATACCTTTGCTACTGACGATGAAACCTAAGAGTTTGCCGGATCTTACTCCAAAGGTACACTTATTTGGATTCAGTCGCAACCTGTATTTCTTGAGTCTGTCAAACAGCTTGTGTAGATGACCCAGATGTTCTTCTTCGGTGTTGGACTTTGCAATCATATCATCGACATACACCTCTATCTCCTGATGAATCATATCATGAAATAGAGCTACCATTGCACGTTGATAGGTTGCTCCTGCGTTCTTTAAACCAAAGGGCATTACTTTGTAACAAAAGGTTCCCCAGGGTGTTGTGAAGGTTGTTTTTTCCATGTCTTCGGGTGCCATCTTGATTTGATTGTACCCTGAGAATCCATCCATAAAGGAGAATACCTTGCATTGTGCGGTATTATCAACCAGTACATCGATGTGAGGTAAAGGGAAATCATCTTTGGGGCTTGCCCGGTTTAGATCTCTGTAGTCTACACACATTCTGACTTTCCCGTCTTTTTTAGGTACGGGCACGATGTTAGCTATCCAAGGAGGATAACTTACAACTTTCAGGAAGCCGGCATTGAATTGCTTTTCAACCTCGTCTTTGATCTTTTTTGACATATCAGGCCTACTCCTTCGTAGTTTCTGCTTGACTGGAGTGCTACCTTCTTTGATTGGCAGGCGATGAACCACAATGTCCGTGTCAAGGCCTGGCATATCTTCATAGGACCAGGCGAATATCTCGACGTAGTCTTGCAACATTTGAATCAGTCTTTGCTTGACACTGTTTTCTAAATCAGCCCCTATTTTGACTTCTTTCTTTTCTTCGTTGCTGCCCAAGTTGATAACCTCAATTGGTTCCTCATGAGGCTGTATAGCCTTCTCTTCTTGTTCTAGCAGCCTTGCAAGTTCTCTTGGTACTTCACAATCTTCCTCACTTTCGTCCTCAGTTTGGTAGATCGGATTTTCAAAGTCATGACGGGCAATAGCAGAATCGTTATCGACTGGATCCAACGTGAATGTGAATCTGCATTTTATTTATGTGAGTGTGTGTAAGAAAACATAGCTATTTGAAAAGAAAAGAAAGAAAAAGGATCACAAAATTTGAATATGCAAACGTCCCATGATTTTATTGAATGCACATGCTCATGATATGATAAACCCTTATAAAAGGACCAGTGTGCTTCGGGCAAGGCACACGGCTTTCAAGCTCATGGTTCGATAGTACAGGAACCATTTTTATCTTTGCACAATATACACAAAGAAAACAGGAAATTGCATTTACTCCTGATCGAAGGAGATCACATCCTCAGTTTTCCAGTTGTTCAATCCATTGTTGTGAGCAGGGAGTATCCAGCTGTTCCAGTTGCAGTTGTCTTCTTCATCTCCCACAGCATTGATTTCATTGGTGGGGAAATGAGTCGGTGATCTTTCAGGATAAGTAGGATGATCTGTTGGATATGAGGATCCAGGTTGAGGTACCTCTGTTGGCTGAGCGAGATACTCGATAAGGCCGTCCCATCCAGTCGGGATGATGTCTTTGAGGGAGACTTGTGCAGTCTGCTGAGTAGTGTACTGTGACAGAAAGTAACCCTCGTTATTTGGTGTTTCCCTGGTGTTTTCAGGAGTAAAATTGTCATCATAATGTTCATCCCATCCAGTTGGGACAATGTCTTCCATGGCGATTTGTGAGCTCGGAGGAGCGGAATATTTCACCATAAAGTCATATTTGCCACTTGGCTCTCCTAGCGTATCCCAAACTTCTTTAGGTGGATTTTGATATTGCTGAGTGCTGGGACTTGTGAGACTTTTGTCATTTTCAAATTGATCACCCCATCCAGTTGGGGTAATATCTTCCATAGCAATAAAAGAATTCTGAGGTGCGGTATATTGATAATTATATCCGCCGCTTGGATCTCCCAAAGTATCCCACATTCCCATGGAAATGGGTGGAATTTCATCTGGATATGGCTGAATGATATGGTTCAAGAACACTCCATCGTCTTCAATGGCGTTTACTCCTTGGCTGATGAAATGTGACATTAATCCTCCAGAACAAGGACTTTGATCATTCTTTTGATTTCCACTATCATAGCCCAGGCCTAGCTTGTCGGACTTGTAAGGTATATCGAGGAGCTGTCCCCATACTGTGCAATCACCTTTTTCGATCACAGCTTTGGCATCTTTGAGAGAAGCCATAGTTGTAGTTGGAGTAGCAGAAATATGCTTGGTAGTAGAGACATCTGGAGAGACCACCTCAAAAGATTGGCAGGGAGTTTCGATGAATTCGTCATCCAACTCGACATATTTGGAATTGCTCAGGTGACTAACCACATATTCCTCTTCGCCATAAACTGTGACAATCTTTCCTTTTACTGGATATTTCAACTTCTGATGCAGGGTAGAAGTTACAGCATTTGCCCCATGTATCCAAGGGCGTCCTAGTAAACAGGAATATGCTGGGTGAATTTCCATTACGTAAAAGGTAGAATCAAAGATCTGAGAGCCCACTCTGATTGGGAGATTCACCTTTCCGTACACTGTTCTTGTTGACCCATCGAAGGCTCTTACCACAACATCGCTTGGTTGTAACACAACTCCTTCGAAGTCAAGCTTTTCCAGTACTGTTTTTGGTAACACGTTCAAAGAAGAACCGTTATCTACCAGCACATGAGATAGAGTGGTGCCATTACATTCAATGGAGATATGTAGGGCTTTATTGTGATTCTTTCCAGCAGGGGTTAGATCAACATCAGAGAAACCGAGGCCATTGGTCACTGTTAGATTGGCAACACAATTTTCAAATTGATCGACTGAAATCTCTTGAGGCACATGCGCAGCTTTCAGGAACTTCATCAGAGCTTTGGCATGAGCTTCTGAATACTTTAACAGAGACAGCATTGAGATTTTTGAAGCAGTGTGCCCCAGTTGTTCGACAATATTGTAATCACTCTTGCAGATGATTTTCAATATTTCCTCCATTTCTTGCTTCGATGGATCTTCAACAGTGACCTCCACCGGTATTTGAACTGGCTCAACTTGTGGCTTTTTGCCTCGAGCGTCGATATCTTGATTAGGAACTGGGACCTGGACTGGACCAGTAGCAACATTTGGAGAAATTTCTGGTGAAAAGATCCTTCCACTTCTCGTGATCTTGCTGGTACCCACAATGTTATCCACAGTTGGAGCAGTAAAATTCAGGGCCTCTTTGGTCAAGGTATCCTGTTTAACTCCATGGACATAAACATTAGTGTCGTAACCCCACGGGACAGATTTGTCTGAGGAGTATGGAAATGGAGTTGGACTAGCAATGATTACTGATGCCACTTTGAGTGTAGCGGAAATTTTGAAAGGAGCCTTGGCAGAGATTTTGAATGGTAAGCTGGAGATCACTGAGACATCCTCTATTCTCATCCCGTTTGCAAAGACTTCGCATAAAACGTCCATAGAAGGGAGCCTCTCAAACATAATGATACGGCGATCCATCCATTTTTGAATTCCCATTCTCAGATTTTCACAACCATTGGGCAGGTATGAGCAATAAAAGCAATCAGGGTCACAACCTGGAAAGTAACCAGCTTGGATTAGCTTTCCTTTGACTTCGAGGAGCGGAGTTGACAATTCGGTCACATCATAGATGTAAACAGTGTCTAGGATAGCGTTGACAGTTTTGTCATGCTTCGGCATGGGTGCCGTGATGACATTTGGAGTTTCTGGAGGATCGAACTCAATTTCCCCAGCATCTATCATGTCTTGTATTTTATTTTTCAGGGCCCAACAGTGATCTGCGTCATGTCCTGGACAGTTTGAGTGATACGCACACGCTGCATCGGGGCGATAACTCGGAGAGGAAGTGTTGACATTCTTTGGAGGATCTTTTAATGTGATCAGATCTGCTTTTAGCAAATGCTGCAATGCCTGAGAGATTGGCATATTGATTCTGGTGAAATTTCTTCTTGGCGCATCTGGTCGACGCGTATATTTTGGCTGTTGATCTTTTTGAGGTGCAGATGCGGAGATCAGAACTGCCCCCACAGATTGGTGCTGCTCACTTTTGCGACCTTTCAGACTGTGCATTGTGTTGACCTCATTTCTCCCACTGATGGGCCTTTTTGTAGTACCAGAGGAAGAGCCTATTTGAATTTTTCCATTTTGAATGCCGCTTTCGACACGTTCCCCAGTCAATATCAGGTCAGTGAAACCTGATGATGAGCTTCCCAGCAAATGACTATAGAAAGGGCCAGTTAAAGTGCCCATGAACATGTCGACCAGCTCGCGATCAGATAAGGGTGGTTGAACCCTTCCAGCCATATCTCTCCACTTTTGTGCATATCCTTTGAAACTTTCTTTTGGTGCCATGGACATGCCCCTTAGTTGAGTACGGGTTGGTGCAAGATCAGCATTGTATTGATACTGTTTGTAAAAAGCAGCAGCTAAATCTTCCCAGGTATGAACTTTGGTACTTTCCAGCTGGTAGTACCATTCGAGTTGTGTACCCGACAGACTTTCTTGGAAGAAGTGAATCCACAATTTGTTATCTGTTGTGTGAGGTTGTATCTTCCTTACATAGGACCTCAGATGTAGTTTTGGGCAAGAAACTCCATCATATTTCGCAAAGATAGGAACTTTGAACTTTGGAGGGATAACAACATCTGAGATGAGTCCCAGATCATTGAAATCTAAGCCAGGTATTTTTTGTATCTCCATAGCTTTCATGCGTTCTTCCAACTGCTGGTACTTGTCATCATCCTGTTCGTCTCCAGAATGATAATCTTCTTCATTAGAAGAGAGAGAGGGTTTGGCAGAACCCTGGTTGCTGTGATTGTCTCCTTGTTCACCATCACCGACTATTTCAGGGATCGGTGGCTTTTTGAACTTTTTGGCTGGGATTTTGATCTTTCTTTTCAGTTGGCTCAAGCCTACAGATCCTTTGGGCTTCTTTTTCTTTTTGATCATCAGGGCTTTCAGTTCTTGTTGCCCCTTTGCCAGTTCCAGAATTGCCACTTGAACTTGGGCGTTCTGTGCTTCGAGATTCTTGATGCTTGTTTCAGATTCCATCTCTTCTGACTGAAATAAACAGCGAGGAGATGAGAAATCCGTCATGTGAACCTGTTATGCAATGTATATGAATGAAATGTATATGCAATGAATGAAATGTATATGCAATGAATGAAATGTATATGCAATGTTTTCAAGGATCTTAGAGTTTAGATTTGTTAAAACAAAAGAAAAACAAACATTTGTTAGTCAAACAATTTATTATTATTTTTTCTTTCTTTTTTTTTTCTTTTTTGCCTCATTCGGGCTTACAAAACAGAAATAAATAAAGAAAATGAAGGATCCCTCAGGTCTCCCATGGACGCTTTCTCTTTGCACCCAGGAATGTGTTGATCTGCTGCTCTTCTTGGAGTTGTCCGGTGAGCTCCAATAATCTTCTCTCATAGTCTTGACAGTGTGCTTTGAAGGTATCTCTTTCCTCTTTTAGTTGAACCCAAGATTTTTGCAACTCTTCCAGGTCAGTTGGCATATCCGGATGTAGAATAACTTGAGGTTCGTCTCCTTCGGCTTCCGGCTCAATAGTCACAGGTAGAATAGCGGGATATGGCATGATGAGTTTCTGAGCATGAGCCCGAACCCATCTGAGGTAAGGTTCCATAGGAATAGAATTCCATTGTCCCAAAGTTTTGCTTTCTATTCTATAGACACTTCCCCACGCATGTATGAACCTTCGTCGATGTCTGTGGGAATCATCCTCGTAATCAAACACAATGCCACGGATAATCATGTCATGAGGACCGTTGCTCCGTGCATATCCGAATTGGCGTAAAGCTAAAGAGGGATTGTAAGTGATGCCCCCTTTGATGCCAAGTAGTGGCACATTAGGGTACTCTCCACAATGATCAATGATAGTAATGTCTCTTTGAAAGAAGTTGTTCCACCGGATATCTGAATGAGACAAAGACATAATCCTGCGAGACCATTGCATTCTTTGTTCATTTCTCAACACTGATCGGGGAAGATGAAATGTAAACCACCTAGCCAGTAGTGGTATACAGCACATGAGAGTTCCTCGTTTCTTCATGGTACGAGTGTGTAGAGAATGTAGAATGTCTCCCAGCAATGTTGGTACCGGGTTACGGGTTAGGAAAAGGTTGATGATGTGCACACTTATGAATTGGTCGGGATTAGGGAATAAAACCAACCCATAGATCAAAAGAGCCACAACCTCCTCAAAAGCTGGGTAACTTTTGTTTTCTAGTAGTAATCGAGCCTTTTCCATTAAGAACTTAGCAAGCAAACCCTTAACTCCACTCTTTGTTTCCCAATTGGACTCGATTTCTGACTTTCGCAAATGTAAAGCAGCAGCAATGGTTTCAGGTTTTGGAATCCTTTCTAAACCAGTGAAAGGTAATTGATTTCGAACAGGTAATCCAATTAGTTCAGAGAACTCTTCCAAAGTGGGTACTAACTGGTAATCAGAAAAGGTGAAGCAATGATGTTCGGGATCAAAGAACTGGAACAGGACCCGTATCATGTCTTCTTCAAATTTTGAGGTAACCAAATGGAGTAGGTGACCGTGCTTTTCGGTGAATTGAACATTCCTGGGGAATTCTGATACTAAGTTTTTCAGTTCAGATGGCACCGTTGAGATGTTGATTCGGATGTAATCTCTGGTGGCGGGAGCCATTACCTGCAATAACAAAGGTAAACTCTTTGATCCTTGAAATGATTAGTGAGAAAATGATATGCTTATGATGCTTATGATGTTATGATGTCAAACATGTGGCACACAAAAACAAATCAAACAATAGCCTTAGGTTTAAAGGCTTGCATGAAGCTGATAGGTGATACCCTCCCCACTGAAGTTGAGTTGGTTAAAACCTGTCCTAGAATAGTATTCGGGTTCTATGATCCTTGGAGGTAACATCTCAATACGGCGCTCGGACGGCCGATCAAAATATTCCTCGAGGATAACTAACTTCGATCAACTTCAAAGCTAGCCACTTAATAGGCCACAAGTCAAGTTCAACTAAAAGGTTCTAAGACAAATTAGTGTTTAATGACATTTCGGAAGCCTAATATACTCCTTGATCGTTTTCAAGGGACATCAGTATAAACCAAAGTATCGCACTAACGGTGACTACCAGATCAACCGTATCGGTACATGCCGTACAGTTTCCTTGGTCTATTGTCACATACTTAAGGTATCTCGAGATTCGGGTTAGAATCTTTCACACAAGCAAAATACCCAAACAACCTTTGAAAAATAGAGCAATCAAGTCAAACAATTGAAAACATCGGAATGATCTATTCTCTAAAGGTAACCCCTTTTGAAAACATTTTGTTTTTAGAAAGTATCCCCAGCAGAGTCGCCAGTTCTGTCGCGCGCTCGGTTTTTTGCCATACCTCTCGTGGAGAGATACGCGAACTGACTCTTTTTTGTTTCTGCTTTTGTATTTTGAAAATCAGAGAGTCGCCACCGACCTTTTATTTTATCCAATTAAGGAAAGGTTTATAAAAGAAACAGAAAAAAGACCTTTAAGAAATTCTGGGTAAGGGGGTAGGTTATACAAAGGGAAGGTGTTAGCACCCTTTGTATCCATGGTTATCCATGGGCTCTTTAATTTGCTTAGCTCACTTGTTTTCAATTGCTCTGAAATGCTCGTATGTGGTTCCAAATACCTTTGTAAATTGAATTTGTAATGATCCTTGTGCGGATGTATACAAAGTGTTTTTATCTTTCAAAAGATGCTTTGGAAAAAAGAGCGTTAACTTCGTAATGATCCTTGTTTGGATATATACAAAGTATTGTCTTTTTGAAAGTTTTATTTTGAAAAACAATGATATATGAGAGATTTGTTTGTTTTGATTTGAGCAAGCAAATTAGGAGGTCTACCCTGAGTTATAAGGTCTTTATCCTATTTCCTTTAAAAATCTATCCTTTCACCGGATATAAACAAAAGTTCGATTTTGCGTTTGAAATAATAGAATTTGATTTTGATTTTGAAAAGAATGAGAAAGGGATTACCCTAAGAGGTGCAAATGTGATTGTGTTTTGATTCAGGTATTTTATCTTTGAAGTTAGTGATCTAACGGTTCAATTTTATCTTTGGCATGTACGCAGTTTATATGTGCTGGAATTTAAAATGCGGAAATGTAAAATGCGGAAAGTAAATCTACGCTATTACATCGATTGTGCAGGAAATGTAAACTACGCTATTTACATGAATTTGACAACCTATACATTTATCTAGGAATTTAAATTGCAAGAAATATAAAAGAAATGTTTTTGGATTTTTATGATTGATTTTAATTATAATTAATGCATGATTAATTAAATTAAAATGAGGAAAAAAGATGAAAATAAATTTCAAACCTAAAAATTAAGTTCAAAATATGTTCAAAAATGCTTGTTAATTAAATTTAAAACAAAACTAATTTTTTTTGTTTTTTGAAATTTGATTTGAAATCTATTAAGTTAATTAACACATAATTATATAAATAATTACACAAATAATTAAAACTTGAAGAGAAAATTATTCAAAATATGTACAAAATTAGTTTATAATATATAAACAATATTTAATATAAAGAACAAATTTTTTTATGATTTTTGATTGGGTGAAAATAATTAAAAGATAAATATATGCATATTATCTAATTAATTACACAAAATATTCAAATTATGAAGAAAAATAAAATATTTTTATATCAGAAAATAAAATATTATTTTAGAAACTTAAAAATATTTTTTGTGTATTTTTTGGATTTTTAAAAACTATTTTTAATTAATTTAACAAAGAGATTAAAAAAATAGAAAATAAAAAGATAATAATCAGGTGTGGTATTTAAATGAAGACCATGGTAAGGATGAGTGTTTTGATGCGTTGGATTGAGAGTTTAATGAAATCAGACGGCCTAGATATTGAGGTCACATGGAAAGATGATGGAAAGCGCACATGGGAACCCATGATTCAAAAAAACACTGGCGCGCGCGTTCTATCCAATGAGGTGAGGACACCTCATCGTCTTCAACCTCCAGCCAGCACCTTTAATAGCGTTTTTGTAATAAAAGCGCTGTAATAGATACCTTCTAAACCTGCAAAATAGCGAATAGGGTCAAACATGAATATAAATTTGGCGCGACATGCCCATTCGATTCGTCTCAATCTACTGAATTCAACCATGCCCTTAATTTGTCCTATTTTTGGTTCTAACGAAAAACCCTAAATTTGAACTAAGAAACCCTAAAATGGTAGTTTCGTGTACATGCCCCCAAACTTTAATTAAATGTCCAGAAATGATCAGGACATTAAGCTAAGTTCAAATATATGTCTACATCTTGTTAAACATGCCTGAATGATCAGATACGAGTTGGTTTTATTTTGAATAAATCGTGACCTGTAGTGCTTAGTTCAGTGGGTTTCAAGGCTGGGAAATGATTGGAATAGGTTCAGTGATACTTGAGGAAGGTGTTTGAATGTTTAGTTTGTATTGAAACTGACTTGAATTCAAAATTCGAATTTGGAATTTCTTTGAAAAATTTAAGTGATTACAAGTATGGTTACAAGCATAGATTCTATTCTGAATTCGTGGTTTTTTATTTGTGAAGTACTCTAAGCTATTTATAAGCTATGTTGTGCTTAGAATTGAAGCCAAGAAGCCTTTGGTTGCCTTTGTTGAATTCTTGATTTTTTTATATTAAAACCTTTGAATTGTTGACCAAGTTTTGCTTCTCTTCAATGCTCTTGCCTTGTACCTCAATCTTCTGCAGAAAATTAAAGATTCTTGGATGACTCATGCTTAGAAACTAAGCTATCCATTATCCTTCCATTTTCATTTAATCTTAAAATAGGATAAAATTAAACCAAAAATGGATAAAAATGGTGTGGGCTTTGTGTTTGTCGTGGGAGGCCCATAATATCATGGAAAACATGTTTGAACCATGAAAACTTGGCCCTATTTGGAAAAAATACGTTTTTGAGCAATGTTGGTTTTATGCATTTTCCCAAAATTTAGCCAAATTCAACAAGGTGTAAATCCCTCAATTTTTGTCATATGAAGGAGATCTTGCACTTTTTGGAAACCTCAAAGAGTCCTCTAACAAATGTCTTTGGTCTCATGTCAAAATTACTTTTGATGCTCCTTGTGTGTCCTTTTGAAAAAAGTGTCTTTTTGTTGACTTTGAAAATGACCTGTAATGTCTTTGTTCATATTTTTCAAATGGTGAATGTAATGACCATGGGATCAATTGCATTTGAAAGATAATTGAATTTACTTCAAAATGAGCTTTGGTTTGAACTTTTTGGATGAAGGATGAGAGAGTTATGACCAGTCAAAGTTCAGTTGACTTTTTAGGAAAAAACCCTAATTTTGAATCTTAGGGTTTTGTTGATTTTTGATCTTTCCTTGATGAATTATGATCATCCAATGATCAAATGATGAATCCTTTGACAAAATATGGATGTTGACAAAAAATTTCATTTTTGACTGTCTGTTGACTTTTTTGGTCAAACGGGTCGTCTGTTGACTGTTTGAGCTGCTGACGGTGCGTCTGAGTGAATTGAAGTTTGAAAATTTGTATGATGGTACTTTGAGATGTATGGAGGTCCATGAAATCCATTTGAAGTCTCAAAAACTTGTTTCTCCTGAAAAAACAAGAAACCCTAGTCATGGACTGTTTATGTAGGAGACAGTTAAGCGTACCTGATTTTTGTGCAGTACTGAGTCTCTGCTAATCATGTGATATTCAGAAGACTTCTAGGACAAAAATCTTGGAATTTTGAAATGCAAAAGTTTGATTTGATTGATGGTACAAAACACGGAGAATTGTACTGTCAGCAGTTTGACTGTCAACTGACTGTTCAGGCATTAATGCAGCAGTTAGAGTGAAAAATCAACAGTCAAAGTTAATTTTCTTTTTGTTGTTTTTTTTTGTTTTATATGAAAGATGAAATTTTATTTACATGACTTGTTAAAAAAACACAGACATAATAAATAACTATTATTTACTGTACGCGAGCAAAATTACCGATAATAACCCTGAAAATAATTTAATGCACAGAAAAATGAATATTTGACTGGCAGAAAACACACAAAATATTATCTGAATAATTAAGCAACAATATAACAAATAGTACAACATTTAATACTGACAGTACAAATATTACATACTATAATGAACAGTACGACGAGTAAACGGTACATTTAAGAAAATAAGAGATACGGCAAACTTTAAGAATGACGATTAATAACCCATGCTATGACCAACAGAAAATTGATGATCGGGAGTGTAACCATCGCAGGTCCACATTTTTCAGGACTATGCAGACAGAAGAAGGACATGATCACCGTAGCAATGGTGATGACCATAAGAAAACATGTTTCCATCCGCTTCGCCATTTTGCCGGGGAGAAAGAGAGAATGGATATGAAGTAGAAATTTGGAAAATGATTTAGAATTTGATGTGAGATTTTATGAAAAAAATGAGAGGTATTTATAGAATGAAAAGAAGGATAGAGACGTTGGGGAATGAAGTGATTCCGTACAAAAGAAAAATTTGAGTGGAAGTAAGATTTGAAAGAAAGTGTATGATAGTGTTGGGAAAAAGAGAGATGTGTAGAATAAAGTTAAGATTTGATTTTTGAAAAAGAGATTTGAAAAGAGATTTTGAAAATAATGGAATATAGTACAAAAGTTAGTGGGAAACAAAAATTAATAATAATTTACTTGTTACCAGTACAGTCTGAATCCCGGACTCTACGCCTGCAAAAGATTTAACTCTGTACCAATTGCGTCAGTACTACTTATCTGTAAATAAATATCAAATAAATAGCGTGTGTGAAATAATAAACAGTAACTGGCGTTTGCGTAAGAATAAATTTAACAGCGAGCCAAAATACTGTATAAGAAAAGTTCTAAAAACCAAGTACTTCATATGTCAGGATATTTATGAAATAAAAATCCATGATTACATGAGACTCTTAATTTTTAGATTGGAGTTTTCTTGAAAAAAGATGCGGGCAAATTTTGGGGTATAACAGGGGGTAATTATGCAAAGGGAAGGTGTAAGGCACCATTTGCATCCATGGTTTTCCATGGGCTCTTAATTGCTTTGCTCTTTGTTTGAAAAGAAGTGTAGAAGAAAAAGAATAGGGACTTTAGCTCGTAAATGAGCGTAGCCCTTTTGAAGTATTATGAGAAAGAATATAAAAATTTTAGAGCGAGGCAAAGCAATTAGGGGCAATTACCTCAAACTTAGATGATAAGTTTCTTTTAGCCTTTCAGGATGAAAGGGTCTATCCATGCCATGAGAGGGCAGGAAGCCTTTCGTTTGGATGTAAACGGGTCATCACATTATCGTTCGCCATAAGACTGACCCATGCCATAGAGAGGTAGGTAGTCTAAGGGAAGGATCATAATAGCCTTTCGTTTAGGCAACCAGAGGATACCTCAGCCTTTTCGTAGGCAACTTCCGAGGGTCGAGATCATTTTTAGTGTATTGAAGGCAGCATCATTAGGGACCATGATCTTTAATCAAGGCAACATGACTGAGGTATCCTCGTATTCAAGGGACATGGCTATTCTGCAAAAAACACAAGGCAACAAGCAACAAGGCAACAGGCAACAAGGCAACAGGTAACAGAGAGGTTACCCCAAAAGTGTGCGTGGGTGCAACAATCACGTGGTTAACTTCGATGACTTTTATCTTGTAAAATTAATGATTCTAGATTCAATTCAAGGTTATCACTCCCTAAAATTACTAACCACGGCAATTAATAATTAAAGCAGTAACGGGAGAGGGAAATTGAAACCAGCGGAGGGAGAGGGGAATTGAAACCAGCGGGATAATAAATAATAATTAAAACAGAAAATATTAGAGTTAGGGGTTACCAATTATTCGTAGCTTTGGCATTAGGAAAACCCTGAAAGGTGGGAAAAATAAAAACAAGATATATGTGAGTGCATTATAGTTCAGACGTCAGGTGTGGTTAACCCTAATCAAAAATATAAAAATACAGAGAAAATGTGTGAAAGCAACTTAGCTTCGATTGATGAAGGTCGATAGTCGGAGGTTGCTTGAAGCATTGACTCTGACCATCTGAGAATTGACAGAAGAAATAATAGGAAGAAGTAAGTGTATGGCTAATTCAATGGCGATTAAATTTAGCCCTAATTTGATAAAAACAAAATAAAATAGAATTATTATTTAAAACAAATACGGAATAGGACTTAGCTTTTGGCTTGACAGGGCGCGCAATCGGAAAGACATCTGAAAAGTCAACCCTGAAAGAAAGGCACAGAAAGAGAAATATTTTAGTGTAGGGCAAATCCTCGTAATCTCTGATTAGGGCGTAAGTTAACCATAGTTAATAGAATAAATAAAATCGAACTAATTAATTATTGGTTTTCAACCTAATTAATTAAATCGGTAAAATATATATTTTTGATTTAATTATCTAACCCTAATAACTTAATCAGTTAAATTAAAAAATTAATTAAATAATTAAACAATATTAATCTAATCATTTAATCACATAAAAAATTATTAAAACTTAACTAAATTAATTATTTAATTAAAATAATTTTATGAAGAAAAGAAAGTTTTTATTTTAAAGGTTTTATTAAAAAATATAAAAAAGGAAAAATGTTATGAAAGAAAAAGAAAAATAAATAGGAATTAGAGATCTTAGCTGATAATTTGGGTGTGATGCAGCGCTGGGAGCCCATGGTACGCATGTACGTTCTCACGCGTTGGATCCATTGGAATTGAGATCTGATGGTTGAGATCGAGGGTGTATCTTATCCTTGTGTGTGGGTTGCGTACAGGATTCCAGACTTGGCAATTTGCAGAAAAAATATGGTTGGCAGGAGGGTTTGAACCCCCAACCTTGGCTTCCTTCGCGCACACCCCTTACCAACTAAACTATTTATCTGCGCTGTAATTGATACGAATGACAAATATAATATACAAAAGTTAGTTATCCAGAAAAATCAAAGGAAACACGCGCCCAGCTCTTCCTCTTCGTTTTGAATTGGACGTTCAGACTTTTACCAACGATTTCATTCATCACCACACCCTGCATATTTCCAAAATCAAACGAGTACAACATGAATCGAAAGTAAGGTCATGGTTCGACTGGAAATTCGCTTCTGAATTCAACGGTGCCATTGATTTTGGATGATTTTGTCTCTAATCTAGTGGCCCCAAATCATGAACACCAAACCCTAGCCATGGTGAAATCGTATTCTCGCATTGAAACTTCAATCAAACTGTTCAGACACTATCGAAACATCAACACCAGCAAGATTATATAATCAAACTCAATTAAAAATGCATGAATCTATGAAATTGAAACCGAAACCGAAGCGTCCAAATTGAGGCCGTGTTCCACGATTCTGGTACCGATGAAGGACTTGTGAGGATCCGAAATTAATCAGCGAAGGTCCCTGGATCTATCGGACTCCTTCTTGGCCATGAATCGTTTCAGAAATTTAAACCCGAATTTGACTTTTTCCTTTAACCTTTGAGCTTGGTACGAGTACCACTAGGCTGCAATCCTCCTCTTGCTTCACGATTTTTAGAATAGGATTCGTCTGCTGCCAGCCAAAAAAAAAAAACCTCTCCCTGAACAGATCCCGTTATCGTTATATATGGGGATAGATTAGGTTAATGAAGATTAGAAAAAATCAAGTCCTCCCAATGATTGGGATTTGATTGAAACTTATTGAAATTAATTATGAAATTTTTCCCAATTAGTCCACTTCTGTTTTTTTTTCTTTTTCACGTTTTAGATCCCTTATTGATTTTAATTGATTGAAATCAATTATATAACCTTAAATCACTACTTATGAATCATTTGATTTAATTTGATATTTAAGTGAATAAACACAAAAATAACCACAAAATTAAATAAAAAATCATAAAATAGGTAAGGATGGGTTTATGGGCTTCCCATGTGGTCATGGACATATACATGATAGGCCCATTAGTCAAAAATCTTCTAAATTCTTTGAATTGATACCTAAGTATCTTTCAAACTTTTGCCGACCTGTTCTTTTGTGGATTTCTAATATTTTCTTGATAAATTATGATCAATCTTTGATCAGATGGTAAATGATACTTCAATATGAAGATCTTGACGAGAAATCAGGAGTTTTGACTTTACTTTGACCATAGTTGACTTTTAGGTCAAGATAGTCGACTGTTGACTTTCTGAACAATTGAGTGACCATTCCTTTGTCATATAGATAATGTGAGATGTATTGAGCCATATGAGATGCCTTGGAGCCATTGATTCACTGATTTTCCTTTGAATGAGCCAAACCCTAGTTTTAGAGCCTTGTATAGGAGAGTGTGTCTTGGAGCTTTATGTACTGATTTGAATTTGTATAGGAGAAAAAGTATGGGCAAATTTTGGGGTATGACACTTGGCATCGAGGTAATTTGAGGCATATGAAGCACTATGAAGTCCACATGAGGCCTTGGATGTTCCATTTCCTTGGGAGAAACCAAAACCCTAGTTAGAGGCCCATTGCTTAGGAAGGGTGTGTCTATGCTCAAACCTTGTGTAGTCTTGAACAACCAATGACTCTATGAGCCTGAGGAGACCTCTTGAAACAATTTTTATTGAAGATGTAAGGGAAAATTTGAGGGTGCAACAGCTGCCCCTATTCAATCTTCTTAAATCTGAAGAGGTAGATTGGCTTGTTCGCCTATCGTGATCTGAAGGTGGAAGATGATTGAACACTTAAGTGCCCTGAAATTTGCACTCGTCGGTGCAGGAAGTAATGTTGTTGGTTGCTTGAATGGGATTAAAGATGCCATCCGGTAGTTGATGATGTGAGTATCAAAATGAGTCATACGCTAGACTGTATCTGAAGAAATAAATTAGGATCAGACTATATCCAGCATATATGTTGGGGAGTGTCAGAATAAATCTTGTATCGATTGTATCTAAAGTTGTATTGGAATGAGTATCAGAATGAATATATTTTTTATCGTATCTGCACTGTATCCGGAGAATATGCTGAAATAAGTATTAGAATGAATCTAATATTTCGATCGTATCTGAACTTTATCCAGATATACTGAATGATTGTACCGAAGGAGTATCAGAATGAAATCTTATATCTAGATTGTATCTAACTTATTTCTCAATTGTATCTGAACTGTATCTGAAAAGTTTCCTGAAATAAGTGTCACAATTAAATCTTTGTCTTGATCGTCTCTGAACTGTCTCTAGAGAATATCAGGAATAAGTATTAGAATTGAATCTTTGCCTTGATCGTCTCTAAAATGTCTTTGGAAAATGTCCCTAACTAAGTATCAGAATTAAATTGTTGTCTTTAATGAGTGTCATAATTAAATCGGTGACTCGATTTTCTCTGCATTGTATCTAGAAAACAATAACGTTTATTTGATTATGAAATAACCTGAAAAGGCAAAGTTAGCTTTATGCAATGTCATTGATGTATGTAAAAATACATGATGTTGCTCTCAAAATAAATGAGAAGGTTATATGCATTTCAGTATGCGTATGCCATGACGTTTTGTAGATGATGTATGGATGCAAAATGTCGCTGAAGACATCAGTAGTTTCGGGTAGTAATGTATGATTTAGGAAATTGCATCCCTATTAGTTGTTGGGGATGAAGAAAACACTTATTTGCTTTTGTCTAGAATGAATGTACTAAAGATTCCTGCCTTCTGTTTGAGGATACTCGGCTGGGGATCTTCGACTCCTGCTTGGAAATGAAAGTGCTCCAGGGAATTCAATCATTCGTCGTTCTTTTTATTGAAGAATTTGACTCCTGTGCATCCTGACTTGGGATACAAGAGATGAACATCCCTCCGATGTACTTATCCGACCAAGTTTTGGGCATGAGCCTTAACTCTACTGGGGATAGTGAGCTTGAATAAACCTTGCTGGAGAAGAGGATTGTATCGGGGAATTTGTAGTGATGGAAACATAAACTCCGTTGGGGATCTAGGTCGCGTTGAATTATGTTGAGGAATCTTTCGCAATATGCTGGGGAACACATCTCTATTGGGAATGAACTCCACTAGGGAAAGAACACAGCCGAGGTGTAAATTCTACTGAGGATTGTCTCGTTGAACTAATTCCATGGAAATTACTCTGTGGGGCTATTCCCATGAAACTGGCTCTATGGGGACACATGGGTAACTTGAGCACTATCCCAACTCCTAGAGTCCTTGATAAATGCTATTCCTTTTTCATGTATATTTTTGGTAAACATAAATCATATCCAAATGCATATGTTCATTCAAATGTAACCGTTGGACATTTACGCAAACAAAACAGGAAAAATAACAAACAAATTCGAACTTGAAAATAGACTTGCATTGATTTTGAAAATGGCCTATAAACAGGCAGTTTTGGTACAAGGAGACCGAAATCTCAGTAAGAGGAAATCGCCATAGAAAATTGAAAAGGTATAAAGTGATAAACAAAGAAAAACAACTATGTGGAAATGATCCCATTGAGTTTCAACTCTGCTATTGCCCCTATGTCTTCAAGCATTTCATCCCTTGCTGTCGGAAGAAGGTGACTGGACTTCTCAGTGCTTTTCGAACTAAACGTTGGTAATAAAACTAGATGGAAGTAGATGAGTGATCAATGGGACATAGTCGTACGCTTTAATCCCTAACTTTTTCCTGGACCGCCTTTTCAGGTTTTCAGCCCACCGGAATACCCTTTTTTGCGCAAGCCGCCTTTTTCAGGTTTTCGACTTGCCGGATGTACATTTCTTTTATATATATATCCCTAATTTTTGCCCGAATCCTTTTGGTTTGTCGGGATGCCCTTACTTTTGACTAGGTATGTCAACCTAGCGGGTCTCGTTTATGCGTAGTTTTTATTACTATGTCCGCGTTCACAGGGTGTGGAAAATCTTCGCCGTCCATAGTAGTAAGCCTCATGGCCCCGCCAGAGAATATCTTCTTGATTACAAATGGTCCTTCGTATGTGGGAGTCCTTTTGCCCCTGGGATCACCTTGTGGTAGGATAAGGCGCTTTATTACCAAGTCACTGGTCTGGTATACCTGGAGCTTGACTTTCTTGTTAAAGGCTTTGATCATACGTTTCTTAAACATTTGACCATGATCGACAGCCACGAGCCTCTTCTCATCAATAAAATTTATCTGATCAAGTCGAGTATGAATCCATTCGTCTTCATCTAAGTCTGCATCTTTCATAATCCTTAAGGAAGGAATCTGGACCTCAACAAGTAAAACTGCCTTCATACCGTAGACTAAAGAGTAAGGGGTTTCCCCTGTTGAGGTACGGACTTAGGTGCGATAACCATGGAGAGCAAATGGTAACATCTCATGCCAATCCTTGTACATTACTGTCATCTTTTGAATAATCTTCTTAATATTTTTATTGGCGGCTTCCACTGCGCCTTTCATCATTGGTCGATACAGAGACGAATTGTGATGCTTAATTTTGAAATGTGTGCAGAGTTCAGTGATCATAGTGTTATTCAGATTAATACCATTGTCTGTGATAATCCTTTCAGGGATGCCATATCGACAGATAAGGTTATGCTTGATGAACCGAGCCACAACGTTCTTGGTAACAAAAGCGAACGAGACCGCCTCTACGCACTTCGTAAAGTAATCGATAGCAACAAGGATGAAACGATATCCATTGGAAGCGATAGGTTTAATATCTCTAATTATACCAATTCCCCACATTGCAAAAGGCCAAGGAGCGGTCACAACATTTAACGGAACCGGAGGTACGTGTACTTTGTCAGCATAGATCTCACACTTGTGACAAGTTCTAGAATAATGATGGCAATCGGTTTACATGGTAGACCAGTAGTAACCTGCTCTCAAAATCTTCTTAGCCATCGTATGCCCACTAGAGTGAGTCCCAAAAATACCGTCGTGCATATCTTCCATAACCTTTTATGTTTCCTTCTTGTCTACACAGCGAAGCAAGTTCAAGTCGTGGTTGCGCTTGTACCAAATCTCATTACTCAGAAAGAACTTGGCAGAGAACCTCCTTAGAAATTTCCGGTCATTGATTGATGCCCCTTCAGGATATTTTTGAGCTTCGAGATATCTTTTCACTTCATGGAACCAAGGTTTCTCTTCCACCCCATTAGTATGAATTTCATAACAGTATGCCAGCTCGTCCAGTCTATCAATTGTAATCCTAGGTGCCTCGTTGTTCCATCTAACTTTGAACATAGACAACATGATAGCTAACGCGTCTGCCAACTGGTTCTCTTCTCGTGGAATATGCTCAAAAGTGATTTCTTCAAAGTATGGAATCAAAGCCAACACATGTTCTCAGTACAGAATGAGATTTGGATGCTTTGTGTCCCATTCTCCTTTAATCTGACTGATGACTAAGACCGAGTCCCCATATACATTCAAGAATTTGATCAGTAGGTCTATGGCAGCCTTGAGACCCACGATGCACGCTTCGTACTCAGCCATATTGTTAGCACAGTCAAAGCAAAGTCTAGCGGTAAACGGCGTATGGCAACCCTTGGGGGAAATAATCACAGCTCTAATACCATTACGAAGTGCGTTAGAAGCTCCACCAAAAACCATAGTCCATCGGGATCCCGACTCAGGTCCTTCATCCGGTCCAGGTTCTTTTAAATCAGTAATAAGCATAACATCCTCATCTGGGAACTTAAATTCATAGACTGATAGTCATCCACTGCTTGATGAGCCAAATGATCAACTAGTACACTTCCTTTGATTGCTTTCTGCATAGTGTACTGGATGTCATATTCTGTCAAAATCATTTTCCATCTTGCTATTCGTCCAGAGAGAGAGGGCTTCTCAAATATGTATTTGATAGGATCCATCTTAGAGATCAATAAAATGGTATGATTCAACATATACTGTCTTAGTCGGCGAGCAGCCCATGCCAAAGCGCAACAAGTTTTCTCAAGTAGTGAATATCTTGTTTCACAATCGGTAAACTTTTTGCTAAGGTAGTATATAGCCTGCTCTTTTCGACCAAACTCGTCATGTTGTCCCAATACACACCCTATTGAATTCTCTTGCACTGTCAAGTACATAATCAGGGGTCTTCCTTAACTTGGCGGCATCAGAATTGGAGGTTCTTAGAGATACTCCATGATCTTGTCAAAAGCTATCTGACATTCATCATTCCACTTCACTACTTGATCTTTCCTCAGTAATTTGAAAAATGGCTTACAAGTAGTAGTCAAATATGAAATAAATCGGGCAAATATAATTCAGACGTCCCAA
Organism: Vicia villosa; assembly: GCF_029867415.1. Classification (NCBI taxonomy): domain Eukaryota; kingdom Viridiplantae; phylum Streptophyta; class Magnoliopsida; order Fabales; family Fabaceae; genus Vicia; species Vicia villosa. The sequence goes on from NC_081185.1 coordinate 86,323,908, forward strand.
GAAACCTCTGACTTCTTTCTCAGTTCGTGGAGCTGGCATCTCTTGTATGGCTTTTACTTTTGTGGGGTCAACTTCAATACCTTTACCACTAACGAAGAAACCCAAAATTTTATCGGATCTAACCCCAAATGTGAATTTATTTGGATTCAATCTCAACTTGTACTTCTTCAACCTCTCAAACAGCTTGTGTAGGTTATCGAGGTGTTCTTCTTCAGTCTGAGACCTAGCTATCATATCGTCAACGTATACTTCCATCTCGTGATGGATCATATAATGGAATAAAGCTACCATAGCACGTTGATATGTTGCCCTGACATTATTTAACCCAAATGGCATTACTTTATAACAAAAGATGCCCCAATGTGTGACGAACGTAGTCTTCTCCATGTCTTCAGGCGCCATCTTAATTTGATTATATCCTAAGAAACCATCCGTGAATGAGAATACCTTGTGCTGAGTAGTATTGTCTACCAGAACATCAACGTGCGGGAACGGAAAGTCATCTTTGGGGCTGATCCTGTTCAAATCTCTGTAGTCCACGCACATACGTACCTTACCATCTTTCTTAGGTACTGGCACCACATTAGCAACCCATTGAGGATAGGAAGTAACAGCCAGAGAACCTGCATTGAACTGGTTCATAACCTCAGCCTTGCATTTCTCAGACACCTCAGGGCGCATACGACGAACTTTTTACTTTATCGAAGGACAACCTTCTTTCATTGGTAAACGGTGAACCACAATGTCAGTATCGAGGCCTGACATATCCTCATAAGACCAAGCGAAGATCTCAGCATAATCATGTAACATTTGACTCAGTTTTTTCTTGACACTGCCTTCTAATCCAGCACCTATCTTGATTTCTTTCTTATCCTCATTGGTACCCAAATTCAAGACTTCGACTGGTTCTTCGTGCGGTTGTATGGTCTTTTCTTCTTGCTGTAATAGTCTGGCGAGTTCTCCAGGCACTTCACAATTTTCCTCACCTTCATCCTCGGCTTGGTAGATCAGATTTTTGAAGTCATAATAGGCAATAGTAGAATTGTTATCAATGGGATCCAAAATGGATGTGGATTTGCAATTTATTTAGTGGATGGGTGTAAGGACACATAGCTATTTAAAAGCAAAGAAAGTGAAAGAAATATAAAGAGCGCAAAATTTGAATGCAATACGTCCAATCATTTATTCAATAAAAATATGCTATGAAATGACAACCCTAACAAATGTACCATTGTGCCCCAGGCAAGGCACAAAGCTTAAAAGTTTTATTGTTCAAATTACAAAACCAAAACTTTGAAAATAATAAAAACATAAAATAGCATTTACTCCTGTTTAAAAGAGATAGGGATAATGTCTTCAGCGTTCAAATTATTGAGCCCACTGCCAACGATAGAAAATATCCAACTGTCTAGGTCGCAGTCGCTATCAATATCTTCTACAGCGTTGACCTGGTCTTCGTGAACTTCTTTGTTGGTGATACGAATAGCACGAGTACGAAGAAAACAACTCTTTGAGCCTCTGAAGTGAAACTCAAATCAAACTTCCCAGAAGGTCACCCATCCCAATATTGCTCTCGCCGTATTCAACCACTGCCCTAGTGTCTTTCAAAGAGTCCATAGTAGGAGGTACTCTAGTAACCTTGGGAACATAAGGAACTGGTTCAACAATATAAACTGTCTGAGGAACCACTTCAAATGTCTGACAGGGAGTCTCAAAGAATTCGCCATCCATCTCCACATACTTGAAATTGTTCAAATGACTAACCATGTACTCTTCTTCACCACATATGGTGACGATCTCGCCTTTCGCGGGATACTTCAATGGCGCCCAAGAAAATAGGAATAGGCAGGGTGAATGTCCATTACGTAAAACTATAATTAAAGACTTCAGAACCCACTTTGATTGGGAGATTTACCTCTCCATGCACCATTCTTTTCGAACCATCGAATGCTCTCACCACCACGTCACTACGCTTCAACACAATCCCTTCGTAATCGAGTTTGTCAAGAACAACCTTCAGTAACACATACAAAGAAGAACCATTGTCAACCAATGCATCAGATAAGGTAGTTCCCCTACACTCAATAGAGATGTGCAAACCCTTATTGTGGTTCCTTCCTGTGGGAGTCAGGTCAGTGTCAGAAAAGCCTGGGCCATTATCAATTATCAGGCTAGCAACACAATTTTCAAACTGGTTAACCGAGATTTCTTGCGGCACGTGTGCAGATTTCAAAAACTTCATCAAAGCTTTAGCATGGGCCTCGGAGCACATCAATAGAGATAGCATAGAGATCTTGGAGGAGGTGTGCCCCAACCGTTCGACAATATTGTAATCACTCTTGCGGATAATTTTCAACATTCTTTCCATTTCTTTCTTGGAAGAATCTTCGATAGTAGTTTCAACCGGCGCCTTCGTCTGGACATGCTCAATCACTGGTTCTCTGTCTCGAGTTTCAGTAGATGGCTCGGAAGTAGAGATACGAACAAGAGTAGTAACAGTCTTCGGAGAGATTTCTGGGAATAAAATCCTTCCACTTCGAGTAACCTTACTAGTCCCAACGATACTGTCGACGTCGGGATTAGTAACTTTAGTAGTTTTGTCAGTCAAACGCTCTGGCTTTACACCATAAATGTAAACATCAACACCATAATTCCAAGGGATGGCCTTGTTAGAGGAATATGGAATCGGGAGGGGCCTAGTAATAATCAGGGGAGCCACTATAGGCTCAGCACTAATCATCACAGGACCTTTAGAGGTGATCCTCACAGGAGTTTTGGAATTAGTGATCACAGATACTTCCTCAACTAAGCTTTCCACAGCAGGAGTCTTCTCAAACAATATGGTACGATTTTCCATCAGGTGGTGAATGCCTTCTTTCAGCTTCCAACAACCATTGGATTGAGATTCACAGAAATAACAATTCTCAATGCAACCCGGAAATAAACCGCCTTGCAACAACTTCTTCTTAACAATTGGAAGAGGAGTAGTTAAATCACTCATGGTAAAAACATAAGAACTATCATCCACATCATTAACAATCTTGTCATGATTAGGCATAGGAGCGGTAATCACATTAGGAGTCTCAGGAGGTTCAAACTCAATCTCCCTAGCATCAATCATATCTTGAATCTTGTTCTTCAATGTCCAACAATTATTTGTATCATGTCAAAGACTGTTGGAATGGTATGCACACCTCACGTTGGGATTGTAGTTAGGAGAGGAAGTATTAGGATTCCTAGGAGGGTATCTCAAAGTAGCTATGAAGGATTTTAGCTATGAAGACAAGTAGTACCAACATGCTGATGAGAAGTACAAGCTTCTATAAGAGCGTCTGAAGGGTATGGAAATTTAGAAAGTGCCTGGTCTGAATTTTGAGGAATTGGGTTTAATTTCAGGGGTTGTCATCCCTCCTAAATTCAAAATTCCAATTTTTTATAATTACAACGGTGTTTCGTGTCCTAAGTTGCACTTGAGGTCTTACGTGCGGAAGATTCAGCCTCACACTATTGACAAAAAATTATGGATTCATTTCTTTCAAGAGAGTCTATCTGGAACGCAGTTGGATTGGTTCTATTAGCTAGAAGGGACCAATATTCATACCTGGGAAGATTTGGTTGCCGCTTTCTATAAGCAATACCTGTACATTGCTGACCTCGCGCCAACCCGTATGTAGTTGCAGAATATGTCCATGGGTTCTAATGAAAGCTTCAAAGAGTACGCCCAGAAATGGAGAGATCTGACATGCATAGTTCAACCTCCTTTAGCTAACAGAGAGTTGGTTGATATGTTCATGAGCACACTAACCGGTCCTTTCTATAGCCATTTACTTGGAAGCTCGTCATCCGGTTTCACCGAGCTGATATTGACAGGAGAGCGTGTTGAAAGTGGAATTCAAAGTGGTAAAATACAAGCGGCTACATCTTAAGGTACTACCAAGAGGTCGCATAATGGGAAGAATGAATCTAATCCTGTGTACGGCCAGAAGAGTTGTAACAATAATGGCCGCGACCATTTTGTTGGAGCAGTTCTAATCTCTGCACCAGTACCACAACAACAACAGAATAATCAGCGTAACCAGAATGCAACCCCCATAATTGATTACTTTGAGAGACCCTCCTAGGAATCCTAATACTTTCTCTCCTAGCTACAATCCCAATGCGAGGTGTGCATACCATTCCAACAGTCCTGAACATGATACAAATAATTGTTGGACATTGAAGAACAAGATTCAAGATATGATTGATGCTAGGGAGATTGAGTTTGACCCTCCTGAGACTCCCAATGTGATTACCGCTCCTATTCCTAATCATGATAAGATTGTTAATGTCGTGGATGATAGTTCTTATGTTTTTACTATGGGTGATTTAACTACTCCTCTCCCAATTGTTAAGAAGAAGTAGTTGCAAACCGGTTTATTTCCGGGTTGCGTTGAGAATTGTTATTTATGTGAATCTCAATCCAATGGTTGTTGGAAGTTGAAAGTAGGCATTCAACGCTTGATGGACAACCGTACGATATTGTTTGAGAAGACTCCTACTGTAGGAAGCTTAGTTGAGGATGTATCTGTGATCACTAATTCCAAAACTCTTGTGAGGATCACCTCTAAAGGTCTTTTGAAGAATACTGCCGAGCCTAGAGTGGCTCCCCTGATTATTACTAGGCCCCTCCCGATTCCATATTCCTATAACAAGGATATCCCTTGAAATTATGGTGGTGATGTTAACATTCATGGTGTCAAGCAAGAGCCTTTGACTGACGAAACTGTTGAAGTTACTATCCCGACGTCGACAGTATCGTTGGGACTAGTAAGGTTACTTGAAGTGGAAGGATTTTCTCCCCAGAAATCTCTCCGAAGACAGTTACTACTCCTGTTCGTATCTCTGCTTCCGAGCCATCTACATACACTCGAGGCACATAACCAGTGATTGAGCCTGTCCAGACGAAGTCACCAGTTGAAACTACTATGGAAGATTCTTCCAAGCAAGAAATGGAAGAAATGCTGAAAATCATCCGCAAGAGTGATTACAATATTGTTGAACAGTTGGGGCACACCTCCTCTAAGATCTCTATCCTATCTTTATTGATGTGCTCCGAGGCCCATGCTAAAGCTTTGATGAAGTTTTTGAAATCTGCACACGTGCCGTAAGAAATCTCGGTTGACCAGTTTGAAAATTGTGTTGCTAGCCTGACAACTGATACTGGCCTAGTCTTTTTTGATGCTGACCTGACCCCCGCAGGAAGGAACCACGATAAGGCTCTGTACGTCTCTATTGAGTGTAGGGGCACTACCTTATCTCATGCATTAGTTTACAATGGTTCTTCTTTGAATGTGTTACCGAAGGTTGTTCTTGACAAACTCGATTGCGAAGGGATTGTGTTGAAGCGTAGTGACATGGTGGTGAGAGCATTCAATGGTTCGAAAAGAATGGTGCATGGAGAGGTTAATCTCCCAATCAGAGTGGGTTCTGAAGTCTTTAATTCCACTTTTACGTAATGGACATTCATCCTGCCTATTCCTGTTTGCTTGGGCGCCATTAGATACATGGGGCAGGCGATGTGACTTCTACCTGACATCAGAAGTTGAAGTATCCCGCGAAAGGCAAGATCGTCACCGTATGTGGTGAAGAAAAGTACATGGTTAGTCATTTGAACAATTTCAAGTATGTGGAGATGGATGGCGAATTCTTCGAGACTCCCTGTCAGACATTTGAAGTGGTTCCTCAGACAGTTCTTGTTGTTGAACCAGTTCCTTATGTTCCCAAGGTTACTAGAGTACCTCATACTATGGCTTCTCTGAAAGACACTAGGGCCGTGGTTGAAGACGGTGGGAGCAATATTGGGATGGGTGACCTTCTGAGAAGTTTCCCAGAAAGCCTGTGAGTGAGATAATATCATGCTGAAAAAACTCGTGTTGGTTTGTGGAGCCAATCGATCATCCCAAAAACAGTCAGGGCCGTTACAATTAGCATTTTCTTAACTTTAATACCTTAAAAGTGTCGTGAAGATTGTTACTAATAAAATCATTTGGAGCACTTGCAACATCAGATACTTTTATGAATGGGTAGTTGCTGATTGTTACGAATAAAATCATTTGAAGCACTTTCAACATTAAGTACCTAAATGAATGTAATGCATATCATTATATATATCGTTAGTCATTTTAAAATTTTAAAAAAATACATACCTGTTGAGCTACATCTTGTAAAACAACATTAATACGAGGATCGCCGACTTCCCATGGTACTTGATCTAATAAAGAGACCAAACAATTAATATAGTTGCTGAAAATGGAGAATAAGAATTATGTAAACAAGAATTAGTAATTGAAAATGTAAAACAAATGTATATAAAACAGAATAGAATTAAAAAAAAATTAGTAAATCTTCTGGTCTAATCAAATCATTATCATTTAAGCTCATCAATCTCCGAGAATTCCTCATTCTCATTGCCACATTTCTACCCTATATATGATTCCACATATTCGATACTTAAATTTAGGTATGCTGATGGAAAAATATACTCCAAATATGTTGAAGTTCAAGAGAATGGATGAAGAAAACACTGTTGAAGTTCAAGAATTCACTAGTAAACAATAGATTCTCTAACAAATCACACTTGATAACTTTTACATCAAAATATAATTTAATATGTTGAACTATAACCTAGTTGAACCAAAATCAAAATCGCATATATTAAATTAAGTGACAACGTTTTGAGACACAAAATAAAGGATAATCTAAAAATGAAAATAAATATTTCTATTAATAATAAAAATTGAAAAGGAAAATAAATTAACATTTTCAATTATTGTACCTGAAATCGGTGGTTATAACAAACAAACACCTTTGGAAGGTACGGCAGAGAAGTGATTGGATGATTAAGATCAATTTGTAGTGTTCTATTGGGAGCAGAGGTTGGAACGATTTAGAGCAGCGGTTGGAACGTCTGAGAGTGATTCTACAATTGAAAGCGATTTGACATTCAGAGCGATAATACATACAGGTTGGTTCGGATGGCCCAAAATTTAAATCCGTTATAAACATGTTTTTATTTTTAAGGTCCAATTTCGACGATAAAATTTTGGTTTTTTTGTATGGATTAGGATTTTTGATGTATAATATTATGAATTTCATTTTTATAATAAGTCAATTATATAGTAATAAAAATAAATAAAATAAAAGGTTAAATTATAGTTTTGATTTTCTTATTTTCGTGTTTTCAAGGTTTTACTTCTCCTATTTTATTTTTAAACATTTTTGCATTCTTCAGAATTGGGGAGATTTGGAGGGGAGGGGAGGGAATCTGAATTTTAAGACGTAAAAAATCATTATATTTACTAAAATATCCTCAGTTTAATTTTAATATTTCAAAATTATTTATTTTCTTTTTTGTTAATGCTTCTCTTCTATGTGATTTTTCTCGATTATTTTCATCAACTTAGTATAACTTTATCCACCTTCAATTTTTTTTTTCAATTTTTTTTTACTTAATACAAATCATAATCATTGCATTATTTTTATAATTATTTTAATGTTTATTTATGTTCTTTTTTCTTCTAATTTTGTTATTTATCCTATTATATTTTTTTATATCAAATTTTAAATCATTTACTTTATTTATTTATTTTTATTTATTTTATCAAAAAAATTTAAATTATTAGTTTTAACAATAACTTATTTTATATATTTTTTTTGTTAGATGATTCATCACTATTTAAAAATTGTTATTAGCATATAGTTTCATTTGTGTCGGAGAGTTATAATTTGAATCAAGTGTACTCAGTTTATTAACGTTATGATAAATTATAACATTTTAATCTCTCAATTAAAAAATTTATTATCAAAAAATTATTTATGAATTTTTCATATTTAAATATTATATCACTTATATAATATTATAAGGGTAAAAATGTAATTTATGAATAGAAACCCTCCCCTCCCCTCCTGAACCAAACATATTTTTAATTAAAACCCCTCCCATCTCTTATTTTGAACCAAACACTTGATTAAAAAAAATCCCTCACCTCCCCTCCCCTCCCCTTCCCTCTTTTAAAATTCCTCCCCTCCCCCTCATTTGAACCAAACAGACCTTTAAAATGTGACACATAAAAGGTTTTTTTTAACCAAAGTGGGATGAGGGACCAAAAGTATTTAAAAATAAAATAGGGGACTAAAACTGTGAAAACACAAAAATAGGGACAAAAACTGTAATTTAGCATAAAATAAATATTAATTAGGTTTGGTCGGTTTTCGTATTTGTCGAGTCCAAAATAATCGTTCAAGTCCGACCGAAACAACCTATACTATCCAAATTAAACAATCTAATAAATCTGGCACCAATCCTACCCGATCTATTTGCATACATGGTTGTAATTGATTTTTTACACTGTCATTGTATCACCTATTTTTTCAAAATATAATAAATATAAATAATATAATATAAAAGAAAATAGCATAGGGAAAATCCTTCTAGGTAATTGTGGGCATAGGAAATATTTCTTGGTATTATTTATAATTGATGAAAAAAATTATCCTTAGTGCAATTTCTTCCGTGATGTTTTATTAATTCTTTAGAAGCAAAAGTTCTTCATAAATTATATAATAAATTTAATATTATATCATCTTTGAAAAAAGATAGTACTTTATATGCTTTTTAGAAATTATATAAGAAATTTATTATTGTGCTATTCTTTAAGAATGTTTTATAAGTTTTTCAAAAAATATATAAAAAATTTGTTATTTTCTTATATATTAGAGATATTTAATATATTCTTCAGAAATAATATTATTTTTTTATTTTTTTATTTTTTAATAATAATTAATAATTTAATAAGATATAATATAATATTAAAATTTAAAATAATAAATAAAATAATATAAGAGAAAAAAGAAAAAAATAGAGTGTGTATTATATTATTTTATCAAATATATTTTAAATACAGTATGAGTCATATTCATAGGATATATATTATGAATATAAAAGTTCTCTAATTAATAAATATCTATAATCATTCTACTTAGAACAATTTGAAAGTAATTTAAATTTTGTTAAATAATAATAAATAGTATTTTTTTTTTTAAAAATAATTTTGTTTAGAAACAAAATTCCTAATATTTAATGTTATTAATAATTTTTTATGCAATCTTTATAATTCACTAGTTAAATAAAAGAAAAAAAAATTATACAATTTATATTTTAATAAATTTTATTATAATATTTTGGGTTAAATATATTTGTAGTACTTATAAATATTTCATATTTCACTTTTAATTTTTCAAAATAACATATTTAACCTCTTTTTTTTTTACTTTATACCATCGGTTTGGAGGCGAGTTCTGGCATCAAGTAGTTTCATCCTCCTTCCGATCGCAATTGCGGAGATCGAACCGTGATTCTCCCTACCAAGTCCAGCGCCAATCACCGTTGAATCAACTAACGATTTATATATTTAACCTAATATTTTAGTTGATATACACTGTACCCTCTAGTAAGATTACCTGCCATATATCTTTATTACTTTTGTCTATAGAAATATAATTATTATTATTAAATAAAATAAGATTTTATACCAAAAATAAATTAAAGATTTTTTCTTTTTGCGGATCTTTCTCCTCAAAGGGGAAGGAAGAATCTTAGTCAACCTATTTTAAAAATTAGTCAGCCCCTTTTGGAAAATCATTTCAAATATTCCATTATAATTTGATAACTCATTTTTATTTCATATATTTTATTTATAAAGTAGTAGTATTTAATATATATCTCTTTTATTAATCAGATAATAGAGATATATATTAGAAAATATTTCTACGGCAACGCAGTTCAAAGCAACATGAACAATATCCGTTTGTTTCTTTGAATTTCAATCATCATTATCTTCCTCTCTTTTTTTATTAGACACATAGTTTAGAGGAAATTAAGGAAAACAACAACGTTGTTAGCAATGCCAAGAGGTAAAATGAAGTTTGACGAGGATCTTGGTCCTGACCGTGAAGATGATTTTCAAACAGATGATGAAGAAAATCAAGCAGAAAGGGTTTTTGATAATTTGGATGATGATGATACCGAATCAGATATTAACAATAATTCACCTCCTTCAAGAAATTTGTCCAATGAGGTTGACTTCAATACCTCATGGCCTCAAACCTATAGGTACAACATAATATACATATAGATACATGCTTTCTTAATTATTATATTCTTAATTGTTATATTCTCTATTTTCTCAGAGTTTTTGACCTTATTCATTCAACAAAAAAATATTCATATACATGTTTTCTTTATTGTTCAATTCGCATAGTATGATTTCTTAAAGTTTTGACGTTTGTCATTCGATGGAAAAAAATGATAATTACTCCAATTGATTTTCATATGTGGATGTTGCATTACAATAAAATGTTCCCATGCATGCATGATCAATAATAACTATAATTACTAGAATGGTGAGTTTAGGATTGTTGCACCTTGAATTTGGGAAGCTTAAATTGTGTAGCTTCTTAGTTGGTTTGATTTTGGTGTTTTTGAAAGGTGCGCTTAATCTGTTTGTTGAAATGTGTAGGACATCTATGGACATGTTAACAAGTGTAAGTAAGACACCACCTGGGATTAATTTCTTCAAGATAATTAGTTCAGCAGGGAAGATTATTGTCCCTAAGGAATGCGTCCAAGATGAATTTACCAATTCTTTGACTTTACCGCTTGTTTCTGACGAAAAAACTTCAATCGGAAAAGAGGAACCTACATCGAAACCTCAAGTTCAATCACATGTCAGCTGTCCGAAAATTTCTGTCACTGAGTTTTCGCCACCAGAGAGGGAAAGTTCCTTTGCACAATCAGTGATTAATGGTATGTATGATTATCACCTTGGTTTGTTCTAGAATTTTTCAGTTGCGTATAATAATGTAAAATTTGTTTTGAATGAAGGGACCAATATATTATGTGGGATCGGGCTTATGACCATTCCGTATGCTGTAAAAGAAGGAGGGTGGTTGAGCCTTGCAATACTGCTACTGTTTGCTCTCGCTTGTTGCTATACTGGTATTTTATTGATGAGATGTTTACAAAGCCGTCCTCAACTCAACACCTATCCAGATATTGGCCAGGCTGCTTTTGGAATTGCTGGTCGCTTGGGGATTGCGGTGAGTACAATAAGACTTACAAGTGTGTTTTCGCGTGTTTGTCAATATCAACTGAAATCTAACAACTGGGTTTTGTCCAAATGCAGATCATTTTATACATGGAACTATTTGTAAGTTCAAGAGTTTGATCTGTGACCAATTCTTTTTATCTGTTCTTTTCAAAATTTTCTCTCGTATGAGCTGAAAGGTGCATAGTTTTTATTTGTAGGGTTCTTGTGTTGAGTATATAACTCTTGTCAGTGATAACCTCTCATCACTTTTCCCCAACACTGGCATGAACTTAGCCGGTACAGAGCTAAGTACAAATCAAGTTTTTTCCATCACTGCAGCTCTTCTAGTTTTACCGACAGTTTGGTTGCGAGATTTAAGCCTGCTTTCATATATTTCAGGTTAGATTCTTACAGTGTTGTCAAACAATGGCTATATAACATAGTGGAATTTGAAGAAAAATCACTATTTTCTGTGATCTGTGATTTCTAACACTGATATCTTGGTCATATCATATGTTCTTTAATTCTTTTACAATTTCTCTTTTTGAAATGTAGCTCTTGATGACTGTTTCACCTTTGTATTCAGTTGGAGGAATATTTGCAACAACACTTGTAGCACTTTGCTTGTTTTGGGCTGGTGCAGTAAACCAAATTGGATTTATCAATCCGAGAACGAAAATTTTAGACATTGAAAACATATCTGTATCAATTGGTCTCTTTGGTTTCGGATTCGCTGGCCATGCTGTTTTTCCAAATGTCTACTCTTCCATGAAGGATCAATCCAAATTCCCATTAGTTCTATATATCAGGTTAGCATAAAATCCTTTGTTGAATTTTGAGACTTTTCACCTGTTTTATTCTCATTTTAGAGAGTAAAATAACTCAAGATCATTGTTCATTCATTTTATTTTCTTGTGCAGTTTTGTTTTCTGTCTTGTTATGTACGTTAGTGTAGGAGTAGTCGGATATTTACTGTTTGGTGACAAAGTTGAATCTCAGTTTACCTTAAACATGCCAAAAGAGTTATATGCATCAAAGATAGCAATCTGGACAACGGTAAGAATGCGAAACTAATCTCTTTCTTTTTAACTTATGTTTTATTAAGTTTATCACACATTTAAACAAATTTCTGTGTTTTATATAGGTTGTGACTCCTCTAGCAAAATACGCCTTAACGTTATTGCCTATTGTATCAAGCATAGAGGAACTTGTTCCTTCTCCTAGGCTAAGATGTTATGCAATGTCTATTGTAATCAGAACAGCTTTAGTTCTTGCAAGTTTAGCTGTGGCTCTCTCTTTTCCATATTTTGGTAAGTATTTTCCATACTATTCTCAACATCATGCACATCATAGTTCTATATTGCAGTCTAGAACTACAATATAAAGGTTTAAGAGGTCTTCGCAACGGAAAAACAATGACGATTTTGGCTGCATTTGCTTAAGATTTACAGCATAATTGCAACTGCAATTTAGAACTATGATGCATATTGCTTTGTTTACACACAGCCATGGTTTTAGGAACGGCCATGACCGTGATTGTAGCCACGAAAAAACATTTAACTTCATGACAGAGCATGGACTTATGGTGTTTAACATTCTTTCAAATTTATTGCAGGTTCTGTGATGGCACTAATTGGTTCTATGTTGTCAATGATAGTTGTAAGTTCTCTATTCAAGTTTACTCTTCTTACTATGTAAATACGTCATGGAAGCAGATATTTACTTACATAATCTTCATGTTTTATCACAGGCACTTATTTATCCTTGTGCATGTTATCTCAAGCTACACAGTGGCAGATTATCATATATGCAGGTATTGCAATCAAGACTTCTTTGTAATCATTCTATGCTTTTATGAGCAAATATCCAAATTAGATATAACAAGTTGCATGTTTAATATATTTTTTTATTATTTTCAGATAACAAATTGCATTTTGGTTATTATTGTGGGGGTGATAAGCGGTATCATAGGAACATACTCAGCTACTACAAGAATAGCTGGCAAGGGAGACTAATAGAGAGAATTTTATTTAAACTCACTTCTTTTCTTGGCTTGTGTCGGATATTTAAGACATTTTCAGGTACATAAGTCAAAAAAAGTTGTTGTATCTTTAGTTGTATTTCTTGTAGGTGCCTTAAACAAACCATAGTTGATATCTAGCTCTTTAGTACCGACATCTCTAAAAAATGATGTTTTCGTGTCAATGTCGGATACCAATACGACACTGACGTTTGTAGTTAATTTCAATTTATTTATTATTTTAAATTATTATTGATGTAGACGTGTCAGTATCGGTGACGTATCCGGTGTCCGTGATATCTATTCATAAGAAAAGGATTATAGATACATTTTAGTGAATGCTTAGAATAAGTATGTGTCTTTGATTTGTAATATTATAAATTTTGATTAAAATGAATTTTAGCAAAGCCTTACATACCTTTAAAATGGTTTTTTATTCATCCATTATGTTTTGTCTTGTTCTCTATTTTTAAATTTTGATGTATGTACTTGCTAGAAATTACACCTGCATAGCACCCTATGTTAGTAGGGGTGGTCAGAGACTTTAAGGATTTTTGGTGGTTTTGGGCAAGCTTATGATGGCGAGAGAGCCTATTTTAAAGGTGTGTTTGGTGTGGAGAGAGCAAGTTCACGTGAAATGAAAAATTCTATATTTTTTAGGTGTTTTATCGTGTATCCAAAATATCTCTCTCAACCCAAAAGTTGACGTATTTATAGAGATCTATTGGCCAGGTTTTTAAGGCTTCTTAGAAATTGCAACAGCCCACCTAGTAAAGGTAGTGACCGTTGAATATCTATTTCTTAGGTAGACATGAGTTATTCCCTTGACTCCTTTTATGCATTATCTCTAACCAAGACTTGTCATTTCCCATGTTTCCTTATACTGGGCGAGCGAGAGTGTCAAAGGGCAATGTCATACCCCTCACGTGCGATAGGATTCCAGCGTCCTTTTCGATGATATGGTCTCCTCGCCCCTTGGGGGCCCTTCGCAAATATAGCACTACACATTCCCTCAAGCACAAGGATTTTATTAAAGGGCGAAATGCTTAATTAATCTATGCATCGGGGGAGCCTTTCTGGTGAGACTCTATGTCCCTCAGTGGAGGCGTTTATAGGCGAGTCTCTCGATAAAGACTTTGGTCGAATCCCTCAAGCGATATTCTACGCGGAGTCTCTCGGGGGCAGACTTCCGTCAAGTCCCTTAAGTGAGACTTTAGGATGACTCTTCCTAATACCCTAAGTCCTTCATGTAGTGTTTTAAGTTAAGCTTGTCTGATGAGATCCTAAGTCCCTAAGGCAAGGCGTTGAGACGAGCCTGTCTGATGAGACTCTAAGTCCCCTAGGAAAGAATTTTAGATGTGAGTCTCGTAGGCAAGGCTTCTGTCGAATCCCTTAGGCGAGACTCTAGCATGAACCTTTCTAGTGAGACCCTAAGTCCTTTAGACAGGGTTTTAAGTTAAGCTAGTCTGACGAGACCCTAAGTCGCTTAGGCGAGACGTTGAGAGGATTCTGTCTGATGAGATTTTAAGTCCCTCAGGCAAGACATTTAAAGGCGATTCTCTCGAGAAAGACTTTGTTTGAATACCTCAGGCGAGACCCTAGGCTGAGTCTCTCGGGGAAGACTTTCGTCGAGTCCCTGAAGCGAGACTTTAGGCTAAACCTTTTTGGTAAGACCATAAGTCCCCTTGGCGGAGTTTTCGAGTCCCTGAAGCGAGACTTTAGGCTAAACCTTTTTGGTAAGCATATATTAACGAGAAAAAAAGATGGTACACTGACAATATAAATTATTTTTACATTGTTAACTAATGACAATTGTGCATCATATTAAGTTAAATTATAGATTTTAAATTACTTATATAATTTGATATTTTAAAATATTTAATTAAATATTTATATAATACTTCTTTACAATGCACTACCATTAAACTTAATAATGTTACTAGCTTAATTATATTTTTGGGGACATTTGTGTAGTATTTCTATGATATGCAATATAGAAATTTGGAAGATCTTAAATCTCAATTGTGTAGTATTTCTATGATATACAATATAGAAATTTGGAAGATCTTAAATCTCAAATTTCCATGTTTTAGTACTTTAATTTTTTTTGTCGGTGTAATGTTATAATACTAAATTATACTAGATTATTTTTGTACCAAAAGAAAATATTACATCATATTTTTATCAATTTGAGTCGCACAAACATAATCTTTCTACCATTTCTTAAATGAGAAAAGAAACAATGATGACAATGCAATGTTTCAATGAGCAAGATGAAAATTAGAACATACTTCCAAATGGACTAGTCAGTGTACCCAACTCTGATGTTGTATCCTTAACCAATGAAACACAACACGTGCTGAACCAATCGACAGTTATTGTAGGGGACACGTGATCATCTAGCCTTGTTCAATGTATAGCTAGTAATAGTAAGCAATTTATATCCTCAAATTTTTATAGGTTTTTATCAACAATTTTCTCATATTCCACAATTTGAAACACTTTATCTTTTATTTTTTTTTTTAAATATTTAAATTTTCAGTGGCATTCCTTTAACACTCTTTAAGAAAAATGATGATAGTTCAAAGAAAACTTTAATTTAAAGTTAGAGCATATTTTTGAAATGTTTGAATTTTAGAATTAATGTAAGTATTCTATTAAATTAAATCATAAATAAATAAAATTAAATATAAATATAAATTAAATCACAAAGGACAAAATATCATTATAAGTTAATATTTAAATTAAATATAAATAAAATTATAAAAGAGAGAAATTAATTACTTATTCATCAATGTTAAACCATAGCAATTTTATGAATTGAATTGACTTGAGGCGAATTAAAATTGAATAGATAACACAAATATATAATAGTGATATATCTGCAAAGGATTTAGGAAGGGCGAGAGGACTTTCTCGCCAATAAAAGACTAATATTCTTACATCATCCCGATAATTGGGGGCAACTTCACTCTAAACGTTCCCCAGGTCACTAAGGCAATATTGCTGCAAACTTACCACCAAACCATGCATGTTTAGTTGTTTATAATTGCAAAGGAGTTCTACATATTAATAAGTTTAAGGAATACTTTTTATAAAAAAGCTGCACATATAAAATGAATAATTTTAAAAAAGCTGTACATATTTAAATTATTCAACTTTAAATGTTTTTTTTTTAAAAAGCTGTACATATTTATTAAAAAAATGTTTATTAAAATAATTAAAAACATTAATTATTAAACTTTATAAAAATTAAAAACGTTAATTATTAAACTTTATTTAAAATTATTTTAAATACTGTGAGTGATTATATATAAACGTTTTCTTAATAATTTTATTTAAATGATTTATTTAATAATTTTTTTAATTAACGTTTTTGAGCGCAATAATTAATAATTAAAAAAATACTTTTATATAATTATAACGTTAATTAAAAATACATTTATATAATTATAACGTTAATTAAAAATACATTTATATAATTATAAAAAAACATTTATATAATTAAAACATTAATTAAAAACGTTAATTAAAAACATTTATTGAAATTATTAATACATTTATATTATTCTTAAATAATACATTTATATAATTATAAAAAAACTGAACAAAACATTTAAATAAAATTATTAAAAACATTTATATAAATTAAAAAAACTGTAATAATATAAATATAAAATACATTTATATAATTATACAATCATAAAATATTTAAAAATACATTTAAAATACATTTATATAATTATAAAAAAAAACGTTAATTAAAATACATTTAAATATTTTATAAAAAAACCGTTAATTAAAATACATTTAAATATTTTATAAATATATAATTATTAAATAATACATTTATATAATTATTTAAATATTTTATATGTACAGCTTTTTTAAATATAATTATATAAAAAAACGTTAATTAAAATACATTTAAATATTTCATAATTATATAATTATTAAAAATAATCTTGGAATACAACTAAAATATTATTACAGTTTTTTTAATTTATATATTATTGAAAAAGTTAATTAAAAAACTAAATAAAAACGTTAATTAAAAAAATTTATTAAAAACTAAAAAGTATTATAAAAATTGAATTTATAAAAGAATTATCAATTTATAAAAATTAGTATATTTAATTAGTATATGAACTGAATGTTAACATACTGAACTAGTACAAAAGAATTAGTATACTGAATGTTAAAATTTTTAAAAACGTTAATATATATTGAATTAGGATATATATACTGAATGTTAAAAATTTTAAAAACGTTAATATATATTGAATTAGGATATATATACTGAATGTTAAGCTTGCAGCAATTATAATCTATACTGAATGTTATAATCTATACTGAATGTTAAGCTTGCAGCAATTATATAGAACTACTTGGCAATTAAAATCAACAAAACAAGCATGGTTTAGTTGTAAGCTTGTAGCAATGTATCATTAGTGACCTGGGTTCGAATCCCAGATTTGTGTGTGTGTGTGTGTGTGTTTGTGTGTCTATACTCTCGGATAATGATTTTCACGAATCACTAAACGAGGTTACGCCGACCTTAATTATTTATCATAGGAATAATCTATGATAATTTGGGGTTGTATTGTGCTTGCATTAATTGATTAATTTTCTAAATTTGTATTCATTTATACTTGAATGATTGTGATTGTTAGACTAAGAAAATGATATATTACTCTTTTGAGGAGAGAAACAACAACCTCGTTAGATATTAAGTGTTAGATTCCCATAACATAAGGGAAGTTTGATACATTGAATAGTTGTATTCGGCTGGGTTTTGCCTAAGGAAAGACTTGGTCGACTATGTCCTTTACGGTCCGCCTCTCTTTCATGGGAATTCAGCCATATACTATTCATTGGACGAACTGAACTTAATATGTAGATGTAAGGTTGTGAGATAAATTAATGATAGTGACATTTTGAGGTTTCTAATGGAAATTGGAACTCAACCTAGGTGCTTAGCGTACGTAAGAACTGAAATGATGGATTCTCAAAGATTAAATTATTTCTTAAGGGTTAGAGTTTCCATAATTTGATTGAGAGTGCATATAGTTTGCATTGAGGAATGTGTAAGTCCACTGTCGTGTGTATGGCACATGAGGTTGATCAGCTACCTGAATCTTGACGAGGATTATTACTGCGCACTTGGTAAGATGATAAGATCTTGATCGGTATTCTTAGGGGCGATCAACTTATAACACTTGGACTCCACATGAAGTCAGGTGGCGTAGCTCTTGGTAATTAGGAGTACGTTGGTGGCATGTGGTTTTGTGATATCTGATCTAGGTAAATGGGGTAGATATCTTTGAGAACATTTAGTGGCTTCTCAGCATATAGTTTTGAGATGCATTGAATAGAGATACATATTTGATAAGGATACATTTTGTTAGTGCTTTTATTGGCTGATTGACATTTATGTTTGGCTAAAACATAATAGCACTAAAACATAATACAAGTGTAATCTTGCAATTATAAAAAGAACAAAACAGGTACAAGCAAGATGTTATATGGAATATCAAGACATCAACTCATGACATCACACCTGCAGAACTGGAAGGAAGATTCAGTTTGTTATTCAACAGATACAAGATATTCGTGGAATAATTTGTAATCCTATGTGGCACAAATTTAAAGGTCAAAAGAATATTGAAGAATCAGATAAGAATATTGAAGATTCAGGAAGAATCAGATCAGAAGATTGAAGATTCGGTAGTTTCTAATTTAGGAGATAAATTAGGAAACTT
The DNA here is from genome assembly GCF_029867415.1 of Vicia villosa. NCBI lineage: Eukaryota > Viridiplantae > Streptophyta > Magnoliopsida > Fabales > Fabaceae > Vicia > Vicia villosa. The sequence goes on from NC_081185.1 coordinate 86,342,816, forward strand.
ATGATTGAAGACCTTTCTTTTAGCAGAAAATTTCCGTTGATTTGTAACAGCAAATACGGCTGTGATTGAAGGTCCAAGTCCAGTTGGTAATAGGTTATAAATAGGAAGCTTTGTAACCTATTTTAGCAAGCTAGCCGAGTATTGACAAGATATAGTTTTTAGGGTTAGCCGTGTAAGTGAACCACTCGGTTTGTGGGATGGTCACTGATTTGTGCCTCGAAACCTGTAGGTAAGAGGTTTATTTTACTCACTCAGAAGTTGTGAAGCAATGAGTGCAGTTTTTTACTTGGAGAAAGCTTGTAAGTAACTCCAAGTTATGTTTGCTTGTGTATTTAGAATGTTGGTAATTAGGTCGTCGATGCAGTGGCTGAGTTGTTGACTGCTAGACATCATTGCTATGATTGGAAATGGAATGGAGATATTCCATATCTAGGGAGAACCTAGGTAGAGGGGTCATTGGGTAGTGATTAAGTGAGGAGTTGTAAACTGGGAGTTTAGCTCTGAATTGATACCGCTAATAGTGGACTTCATCCCTGGCTTGGTATGCCCCCAGAGTAGGTTGATTGAACCAAACTGGGTGAACAATTCTGTTGTGTTCTTTATTTTCTGCATTGTGTTATGTATTCCTACCTTGTTTGTTTTCTTCATGTCAAATCAGATGTCTTGACATCACTTGTGACATCCTGAGTCTGTCATACCAGAATTTTCAATTGGTATCAGAGCATGCATCTTGTCTGTTTCTGGATGAGATCCATGGGGGATACTTTCTGGTTGTATACAAGGTAGAAGATTGTTTGAACAAGGAGTGTTCGTACTGTATGGTCCCTTGAAGTGAAGGATGGACCTATTTGTGTATGATTAGACCAACTTAGCCAAAGGAGAGGAAGAAGCTGTAACAAGAAAAATTTAAAGAATTCATGCGGGAGTGAAGACTTTGGAGTGCATTGTTTAGCCTATATTTAACATAGAGAAGAGTATTGTCAAAATCTTCATGCGGGAGTGAAGACACTAATAAGGTTACCTTTGTGCTCAAAGCTCCTTATGGTCAGGAAACTTGGTTAAGTTTGTTGCGTGGTGCAGAAGCAAGCAGTTTGTAGGGTTGAGTTACATTCAATCCTTGGATGTCATGCTTACCATAGACTCATGAAGTAAGCATTGTGTAAGTTCTGTTGATATATGAATATTTTTCGCTACATAATCTGTGATTCAACCACCTTGTGTTAGAAGGAGCCTAGGGGTATGTATATTCAACATAACATATGGAAGAATAGTACATCTATAGTAAAAGTGTCAAAGATACTTGAGTCTCTCTCAAGTCCACTCATAAAGGCATGGATTATTAGAGTTGATGGGCATCAATTGATCAATGATTCACATATCTATCTGCATATGTGAACCTTGAAGAGTTTCAAGGATGATGTGTTCCAAGGAGGTGGAACTAATGTAGTACTGGTATGCAACTATCAGTTGAAGAACAGATGTTCTGGTTCTAAGCTAATGTTATGTGAGAACATTGGTTTGGAACCTACTCCTGATCTGGAAGAGGAGACATCTGATTATAAGTTGATCAGGACACTATCAACATGTAATTCTACTCCAAATCTTAATTTGTTGGAGCTTAGAAGTAAAAGCTTAGTGCTAAAGAAGACTCATGAAGGTATTCTTGTTGATCCTTTATGTCTAAATCAAAGATGAGCTTATATCTGGCATTTTCTTCTGATCAAAGGAACCAGATATATGGATTTTCATTCATAACCATAGAGCAGTTGTTGGAGCTGAATACTGTGACTATACCACAGTGAAATATGGTCAAGAATGTGTACTACCCTAGTTGTTATCCAGAAAGGGTAGTGTTGTTTGGAATCAAGGAAGTCAGATGAATCTGACCAAGTCAGTGTCATGCTATAATTAAGTCTGCTCCAGAAACCTAAATGAGGGAATCTCCTCTGTAGGTACAGACTATGGCATCCATCACCTCAAAATCAGAATGACAGTCTGAAGAAAAGCTTATTGAGATGCTGGCTATTATATTCCTTGATATGTCTAGATATTGCTGATACCTGAATTATTCTGTCTCCATATCGAGTATTGTAAATTTGACATTAAGGATGTTCACCAAGAACCATGAAGGATGATGTCATAACTGATGTCACAACATCATCTCAAGATCTTCAGTTTGTTTGTAGTGTATTTGCCAAGAGAAGAAAGTATAAAATATGAAGAGGTAATCAGTCAGAATAACCTAGTGTGAGTAGCAAATTCTAACTGAAAAGCTGGTAAGTACTTTGACGGGAGACTTAGTACTTATTGGGTATAGAACCTGGATGCTAGACTAAGAAGAAGTTTTTCTAGCTATGTGTTCTCAATTATCTTCACACATTAAGGAAGTATGGCAAGAGTATCTGGTGTAGCATACTGACTCTGTTAAATATCTTGATGGGAGCTGGATATTTACAAAGTCTGTATGAAAAGACTCAGACGTGTATACTGAAGATTGATTTATGGTTACACAATCATAGTTTCTTCTACTTCAAGTTGCAGAGTGTGGCAATCTGAATCTTGTGTAGCAAGTAAACTGAGGTTTCTAAACTTGGAAACTGTGGCAAATTCCAAATGAAGGGAACTTCAAGGACGAACATCAAAGATGTCCTAAATTTGTATATCTCAGGGGGAGTAAAAGAGTATGAAGATCAACAAAGACAATGTTATTATGCTTCTATCCTAAAGTAAAGTCCTTCAAAGACTAATCTTGAAGCCAGAAGAACAAAGTCACACAAGATGTCAGAACATAACTCAAGTCATGTTTATTCTCAAGGACCAGCAAAGAATATTCTTTGCATTATCATCTGAAGACATGGATTGATGGTGTGTATCACTTGCTCCGACCTAGTGCATGATCCAAACTATGCACAAGTCCACCTGATGCAGATCCTCTTCAAATAACATCTCTTGATCGAGACTTTAGTAAAAGTCCAGGTATGTTGTTTAAATTTCTCAGGTTTATAGAGTCTTTTTGTTTTGTTTGAGTCTTGTTTGAGTCCCTCATGTTCTTCTTTCGAATATGAGAAATGTCTAGAGTCTAGGTTATGGTTGGCTAATTGTGACCATCATAGGGTTTAAGGGTAGTGTTCAGACATTGTTAAGTCTGAGGTCATTCTTTATAGTTGTTTGGTAACGAATAAGAGTCTTGTTTCGTGTCGTGAACACAAATTGTCTCTTGTGTTCCAAGTCCTCTATAGAGAAGTGTTATCTCTATGGAGAGTCAGAGTTTGTTTGAGTTCAGATGAACTTATATCTTGAGTGATGTCAACATCACAAAGTGCGTTTATCCTGGAAGAAGGACTAGGAATATGCATTAGAAGTTTGAAAAAGCGACATCATTGTCTAAAGTGGCAGTTCAGGCATAATGTGGATTAGAATGGGCAGGTTCTGATCTGGATGTTAGTAATTTGTTCTGGCAATACATAATTACTTTCATGATGAAGACTTCACTTCGTGAAAATGACTATGAAGACAAAATTTCTATGATCTGATCAACACAGATAAGGATAAAGGAGGATCCTTCTTGTTCAAGGAGCATGTTAATCAATGTGTGAGATTGAGAAACACCATATCAAAAAGGATTTCAAATTTTCTTAAGAAGACCATGATCTGATCCAAACATGGTAAGGTTATGCTCAACAAATTTTAAGAAGTGGCAGTTCTTTATGTTGAGATTGTGGAAACCTCTCTGTGTGTGCTTCTAGTGTCAAGAGGTCATTAGTTGATCATTTCTGGAGGAGATAAGTTAGTAGACAAGGGTATGTTGAAGAAAGAGATGAACCTTGTGGAAAATAGTGGTAGTACAAATGTCAGACACAATGTTATAACATCTTACTTCTGGTGTAAGTATTTAATGTAAAGGAGCAACTTTTCTGTAGTGAGTGTGTTCAGGAGGATAGTTGAACAGAGGGTGCGGCTCTTGAAGATATGAAGATACGTCTTATATTTTCCATTCATCATTTCAAGCTTATTCCTTGAAGAAGCTCAGACTATCTCAGATAAGGGGAGTGACTTCTTTGTCAAGAAAAGTATCTTGGTTAAAAATACTTGGAATAATAGCTATTTTGCCCCCTGCCATATGGGCGAGGTTTGAAAAACGCCCCTGTAAAAAAAAGTTTGGATTCGCCCCCTAACAAATGAAGATTCTCCTGTTTTGCCCCTTCAAGAAATTTAATCATCAAAATTATTGACGTGGCAACCATTTTTTTATTTTTTAAAATTATTTTTAATGATGTGGCAGGCTTAGTTGGAATTTTTTTTATTATTTTTAATAATTTTTAATGACGTGGCAAACTTAGTTGGAATTTTTTATTTTTTAAAATTATTTTTAATGACGTGGCAGGGGAATCTTCATATGTTAGGGGGCGAATCCAAACTTTTTTTTTTACAGGTGCTTTTTTTTTAACATCATGAAGAAAATTTGATATTTTTGTCAGTTATTTGTCAATGGTTGAATCTAACCATATGCAACTAGATTCCACAATTCTTTCTCTACACTAATGAGGTAGCTGTATGTCTAACAGTCTCAAGGTGTTTAGAACAACAGAAGACTATGTCTATGACTAGTGAGTAACTGAGGAGTCTGTTACTTGGTCCGTAGGATGCTTTGTCTTAATCTTTTGAAGAATCTTGAGCTATGTGCTTAAAAGGAAGAAAAGTGACAATGTCTGACAGGATGTCATGACATGTTTAAAGACATTGAATCTTCTAAGTCAAACAATGAAATCTGTCTTGAAGTTTATCTACACAGCAGTGGTCGGTGTAAAGTACAATCAATGACTATGCATGCACTGGTATTTCAAGATAACTCCTATCAGAAAAACAGTCAAAAACTGCTTTGGAAAGAGTAATTACTTTTGGAATTGTTTCCTAATTAACCGTTTGACCGTTGAACAAGACCAAGACCATCGTTATTTCCTATAATCTCCAATGGCTATATAGTGGCATCTCCATGGATTACAGAAATCAAACTCTCTCAAGATGTCGTTCGTGTGTGGTCTTATGAGTTGTGTCTGGGTTTGGTATTGTGATGGGTTCCAGTACCAAAACCTCTTCAGAAAAAGAGAAACACGGGCTGGGGATGTTGATGGTCTCTACCATGGGTTTTTCTGCAATAACAACAAAGATGTTCCACCATATACAACCTTCAGTATAGGACCTATTGTCGTTGTGATTTGTGATCTGAGTTATGAACACAATTGTGATTTGTGTTCTGAGTTACTAGGACTGGTGAATAGTTTTCACTCAAGTCCTCTCTCAGGGTCTAAGCTAGGATTTGGTTTCTGGTTCAAGACTAAGGTAGGGGTCTCTTATGCCACCATTGGTCCTCCAAGACAAAGGCCTTCTCCCATCGTCTTCCTCGTGTACACCAGTGTTGCATGAAGATGTTCCAC
>NC_081185.1:86353250-86376851 GCF_029867415.1 Vicia villosa
ATCAGTTTCCTAATCAAGCAAAGCATTAGGTACTTTGTCTCAATATATAATTTCTTCACATGTACTACAAGAAGCAAAAGCTGCAATTGAAGCCATGCCTTTTATATCAACCAGTGTGCCATCATCATAATATTCTTTCCAATTATTCCCTTTAAGAGTAAGCAATATGGCACTTTGCAACCTGGCAGTAACCATTGGTGATGAAGTTACAAGACACAAAGTTCTGTATTAAAATGCTTACAAATTAATCTAAACTTTATAAGCCAAAGGACCATTAATCTTCCAACATAGCCTTCCAACATTTTCTTATTCCTCTTTCAAAAGACTATAGACAGCCTAACATGTATAACATTAGCAACAGCTAATTATTATAGTTATATAGAAAGCAACCGTAGAATCTCATCATGAAACAAAATACAACATCAAATCAAATTCATACATTGATTTACACATGAATATACACAAACCAAACAATACAGAAAACAAAAGTATTTTTTTTTTTTTTTAAATTTGATATCTAATCTTACGACTGACTAATCTAAAAGAATCAATTCTATCGATCATTAGCAGAGGCAATATAAATCAAGGCAAAATTTAATATGAACTAATTCAACACAAAAATTGTAAGACGAAATTTAATATGAACTAATTCAACACAAAAATTATTACCACCGGTCTCTATACCAATAAGACAAAAATATGTTGGTATAATGATGTAAGACACAACCAAAGTTTTGTTGTACCTTCCTTGATAAATCTCATCTCAACTATTTCTTAGATCTTTTTCTTGTGTAGTAAAACAAACCATAGAAATTCTTACCAATAAGTTAACAACATCAAGTAATTCTCTTGTCTTTCATATACTCAAAACCTACCCATCATTTAACTCCTCACCAAACATAACATCCAAAACCAAACCATTCACACATTTGCAACAACATTAAAAAAACCCTCAAAAAAACATCATAATGAAATGCACCATTCCCACAAACCCACTTCTCAAAATCCTCACTTTCTTCATCCTCCAAACTTTCCCACTCACAACACAATCAAAGATTCTAACTTTACCCCTCAAATCACAAGTTATTTCATCTGGGTACCTTCCAAGACCACCAAACAAGCTTCGTTTTCATCACAATGTTTCTCTCACAGTCTCAATTACTGTTGGCACCCCCCCTCAAAACGTGTCATTAGTAATTGACACAGGAAGTGAACTTTCATGGCTTCATTGCAACAACACCAACACCACAAACCGGGTTTCACAAAACCCGTTTTTTAACCCGAATTTGTCCTCTTCCTACAAACCCATTTCGTGTTCTTCATCAACCTGCACGACCCGAACCCGGGATTTTCCCATACCCGCTTCATGTGACTCCAACAATCTCTGCCATGCTACTCTTTCATACGCAGATTTTTCTTCCTCTGAAGGGAACCTTGCTTCGGACTCATTCGGGTTTGGAGGATCCGATAACCCGGAAACTGTATTCGGGTGTATGAAATCAAGTGTTAGCACAAACCTTGATGGAGATTTTAATACAACCGGGTTAATGGGTATGAATCTCGGGTCACTTTCTTTGGTTTCTCAGCTTAGGATACCTACATTCTCGTATTGTATATCAGGTTCGGATTTATCGGGTATTTTACTTCTTGGAGGATCCAATTTCTCATGGGTCGGGTCATTGAACGGGTCATTGAACTATACTCCCTTGGTTCAAGTATCCATTCCTTTACCCTATTTTGATCGGGCCGCTTATTCGGTTCAGTTAATAGGAATTAAGGTTTCGGAGAAACTACTTAATTTATCTAATGATATGCTCGCTCCAGATCATACTGGGGCGGGTCAAACTATGTTTGATTTAGGTACTCAATTTACGTTTTTACTTGGGCCGGTTTATAGTGTATTGCGAGAAGAGTTTCTTAATCAGACAAATAGTACTTTGAGTGTTTTGGACGACTCAAATTTTGTGTTTCAAGAAGCGATCGATCTTTGTTATCGAGTTTCATTGAACCAATCGAAATTACCTGAGTTGCCAAGTGTTAGTTTAGTTTTCGAAGGAGCTGAAATGAGGATTTCGGGTGACCAACTTTTATATCGAGTTCCTAATCAAGTACTAGGGAATGATTCGGTGTATTGCTTCACATTCGGGAACTCGGATTTATTGGGTGTTGAGTCATTCATCATTGGACATCATCAACAACAAAATATGTGGATGGAGTTTGATCTTGCGAAATCTAGGGTTGGAATGGCTCATGTACGATGTGATTTGGTGGGTCAAAAAGTGTTGAGTATGGGATAGTTAGGTCCACATTGTTGAATGAGGTATGGTTACATATTCATCAAGACTTAAAGAAGTTAATGATCATTCACATTTTAATGGCGTGGTCCAATTCTTTGGTGCAATTTTAATGAGGACCTTGTTGTACAAATAAAATTAGAGGTTAACTTTCGAGAGAGTTTATAGTTAGGAACTTAAGCTCAATGTTAAAATAAATGAAATTGCAATAGTACATTTTCTTTTTCTTTTTGAAAATGTACATGTTCATAAATTCTTTGCAAGAAAAGTACAGATACGTAGGTGGTAGGATATCATACAATTACTTCCTTATTCATTATATGTAAGACAATTTATGCGTTTGTTATATTGGAAGCTTTGGTGATATGTAACATCACACTTCTGTTAATAAAAAACAAATTAACATTGCTCCTTTTTGTGAAAAAAAAATTTAAATAACTAGGTTTAATAAAAAATATACGAAAAAAACCATGTTTTCGGGGTATTTATCAAACTGTCTAGGTTTGGGACCCCAGACAAGTGGATGCGCCAAATGAAATGGCGCATTCATGTGTTGCAAGCCAAATCATTTGGCGCAAAAGAAGAAAAAATTAGGGCAAAAGTTTTAAGCCATTTCAAATGGCGCATGGGTATTGGTTCCCACACATAGATCTGAGCTGCATGCATGCTACCCGAGCTGTCACCTAGATCTGAGCTGCATGCATGACACCATGCCTTGTCACCGAAAGTTTGACTGCATGCATGCCAACAATTTCTGCAGAAGCAACACCTAGCACTTATGGATGTGTTGACATGTCCAGCATGCAGGATGTTACCGTTTTTTGCCTCATGAATATATAAAGCACTTAGAATTCTGGCGAAACCTCACCATTATCACTCATCTACTCTAACAACAATCCTTTTGCAATCAGCTTACGAATTTACAGCCTTCAACCATGTCTCTCCTAACAATGGGCGAAACACACAGAGGAACCCCCCAGAACATCGCTACCTACGTAAGTATATTAGTATTACTTTAAAATCATGCAACTGTCCCTGATCAACTAACTGATTTTTTTTGCATACATACTATTTTCAGAACGCTCAACGTTTTCGCACTCGTAGTCACTCTACCATCGCTCCGGACGACCGCATTATGCCATACCTGAACGTTGCTGGTTTCGGTCCGATTAGCAGAATCGCCGAGTCTTCTATTGACCACAAGTTTGTTCTTGCGTTGCTAGAACGCTAGAGGCCAGAGACACACACCTTCCATCTTCCAACAGGGGAGTGCACCATCACCCTTGAAGATGTTCATATGCTACTTGGCCTTCCTGTTGACGGTAAGGCAATTAATGGCTGTGTTATGCAGGCGAATTCCTTATGCTTTCAGGCAATTGGGATAGACTTGATAGAAGGAGCAGTTGGTGCTAGGGGGCAAGGTGTTAACCTTAAGAGGTTAAGGACTTATTATGACAATTTTCACTTGAATGATGCGTCTCCCCAAGAGACCATACTGCAGAAAACTAGGTGTTACCTACTATTGCTTATTGGAAACGTTTTGTTCCCAGATAGCACTGGTAACACTGTTAACTTTATGTATCTTCGTTTACTAATGGATTTTACTAGAGTTGGTCTGTACAGCTGGGGGTCTGCAGTTCTGGCTACGGTGTACCAATCACTGTGCAAGAACGCAAGAGCTGAGTCCTGCACATTTTATGGATGCGCCCTGTTGGTGCAGGTGTGGGGGTGGTGGAGGATGCCCATACTGGCCCCGGTTAACAATGGAAGTTGGGACTTTCCGTATGCCCTGAGGTAAGTTTTTAGTATACCATTTTTTCCTTACACATTCTACTCCATTCTAACTAAATTATTATATTTTCGTTGTAGATTTTGTGTGAAAAAAATGGACTTCACACTTAATCCGCGGTCAAATATCACAATGTACCGCACGCTAATTGATCACCTTGGACCCCATCAAGTATTATCTCTAATTCTTTTCTTTTTTTTAAGTATTTTCTATAAATAATTTTTCCCGAAGTAATGTATAACTCTCATGCATGCAGTTCATATGGCGACCGTATCTCGAGTGCGAGTATGAGCCTAGAGCTCAGGATGCAGAAATTTGGACAACAAAGTGTTGCTTAATCCGGTACAACATCATAGAAATGCATCAAAGTGACCGGGTAATGCTTCAATTTGGGATGCGTCAACGGATACCCGACCCTCCAGTTGACTTGGGAGTGTGGCACCTCAGAAGAGTTAACCATCAATGGACACACCAACACTGGAAGGATTTTGCACCCGATCATCGCCAGATGTGGAAGGACCGTCGCCAGTATGTCCTGAACTTCCCCGTTAGTGACCATGAAATGAAACCTTCTCCTGAATACATGAGTTGGTATCGTACAGCCACATCCCCTAACTTGTTTCTTGCAGCTCCGTTATATTTAATTGATCCCCGTGCACAGAACTACATCTTGCCACAACAACAACAACCGGAAGAGGAACAACAACAACAACAAGAATAACAACAACAACTCCGGCAACAACAACGACAACAGCAACGACAACAACAACGCCTACAACAACGCCAACAACAACTCCTACAACAGCAACAACAACAACAACTCCAGGAACAACAACAACTCCAGCAACAACAACAAAATCTTTTCAGTACTCCATCCCGTTCCGCACGCAACTTCCGCCAATCGAATATTTTCCAATCCCAATCTCAACCATTACAAGAGTATGAAGACCACCATCATTCCTCGGACCAATATCAGACCCATTCACAACCATTCGGATTTGGAGCATTTGCAGGGTCCACAAGGGGATTCGGCCAAAACCTAACTCCCGGTTCATCTAGCCTTCATCTTAGTCCCGACGATGGTCCTCATGGTGAATCCTCTTACCGTGGCACCCCCTCCGGCTTCGCAACACCTTCAAACCAATTCGGCTTTAATCAAGGTAGTTCTAGTGCTGCTGGATGCTATGAACCCGAAGTCTTTTCCCAACCCACTCCACCACCACGACTAAACACATTTGAGGGAATGGGTAACCGACTTTACAACAGCGGTTTTCCGGATAATTATGGGGGCGTCGACGAATTCATAGACAGCGATCCACGCGACATCCCAGTACCAGGCCCCGTGACACAAACCCAACAAGAAGCACAAAGGGGCAGGGGTAGGGGTAGAGCTAGGGAAAGAGGCGGTGTCAATATTCGCGGCGGAATCAACGATCGCGGTAAACGTGTCATTACAACACCAGGTTGCGGAACGGATGGCTATCTTGGTGATGGACGTCATTGATCATTTTGTTGTATTTTCATTAATCTGTTGTATTGTTTCTCAAATTATTTGTAACCGATGTTTAGTTTTTTAATTATATTGTAATCGATGTTACAATTTCGATTTTCGTTTTCTGCATTACATTTTTAAGACGAAAAAAATATTTTACAATTTTATTTATGTATATATCTTAACAAATAAAAATAAAATAGGATTTTTAAAAATAAATATTTTCATAAATCTTAACTAAAATAAATTAAAAAAAAATGAAAAAAAAAAAAAAAAAAAAAAAGGTATTGCCCTTATGCGCCAAATGGTTTGGCATCTAGGGCAAAACCCTAGACTTATGCGCCATTCCATTTGGCGCAAGCTTTAGGAAGTTTAGGGTTAGCCATTTCATTTGGCGCATGCATCCCTAATTAACACCTATACGCCATTTCATTTGGCGCATTCAATTAACTGAAATCCCAAACCTAGACAGTTTGGTAAATACCCCGAAAACATGGTTTTTTTTGTATTTTTTTTATTAAACCTAGTTATTTAAAATTTTTTTTCCCTTTTTGTAATACTTATAAATTTGTTGTTAGTGGAAAATGGCCAGCATTAAATGTTAAGTTAATGGAATGAGAGTTAGACAAATAAAAATTGGTCTAATATGAGAAATGTGTTTTTTCTCAAGTCATGATGAGGGTTTATGAATATTGTGGAAATGTTAGAATATGTCAAAGTTGAGTCAAACTTGATAGTTTGATCGTGTTCCATATTTATAATCAAAACAACTATTTAATCTGAAGAACGTTCCAAGTGAAATGCACGATTGGATAGAGAAAATGAAAAACATCGAGAAAGAGGAGGGGAACAAGCCAAACGTGGAGATGACACATACTAACAACAACATAAATAATCACATAATTCTGGCGAAAAATAGTCAAACAAGTCTTTATTTTGAATAGTGATTATGGCAAGTAAATCTCTTGTAACTTTCATTAGACATATATAATCAATCAAACAAGTTTATTTTAGTAATTCTCTTGTAACTTTCATTAGACTTATATAATCAATCAAACAAGTTTATTTTTGTAATTTATTCTTGTTTCTTTTTTGCTTTTCACTTTACTTATGCATTTCTTAGTATATTAGCTCACATAAGTATCTTTCTCAACATAATCGTTAGAACTATGAAGCAAATCATAATTGAGGGTTATTAGTCAATCACTCGATTAGCTTTCAAGTTCACAACAAATTTGACACGTCCAGTGGATAAATATGACAAATACCATTGAACAAATAAGGTCGTTGAGCTATGATTTTGTTTATCAAATGCACTTGTATACTATTAAAAGTCTCATCATCATTGACCAATCTTCAACATGGGTATCAAATATGTCAATCCCTCATAGACCTAATGATCCTCTATAAACTTTTGTAATGCCAACATTTGTGGCTCTCCCAATTATTCTGGAAATGTTTTGGATGATCCACGTGAACAACTAGTTGTTATGACTATATGTCATATTTTGGATATCTTATTAACACAAGGGTACATGACATCATTTATAAAGTCTCTTAACAATTTGTTGATATTGTAAAGCTGGTGTTTTTATATGAGGTTCAACAAGTTAGAGAGTTAGAGGTAAAGCGAACTTGCTCTGGTGTCAATGTTGTCACCTCCACCATACAAGGAGTTCGAGGGAACCAAGTCTAGTCGATCAATCTAATGGTAAGACCTACATTTCTTGAGATGAATTATATACATCATGTACCTTTCGTTCATTTAAATTTCCAACCTAGTACTATTTCCAATGATGAATGATACATTTAGCCAAAATATTTTCAATTTGGGTAGATACAAATGACTAGAATTCCACATTGGTTAGTAAGACAAATTGGTATGTGTTATGGGCCTTCCACAAGGCCCAAAAGCATGGAAGCCCAATAACGGCAAAGGTAAAATGTAAAGAGAGGAAAATGTGGCCTCTTTTTCTCGTCAAAGTAGGTAAACTCACCCGAGAACTCTCTCCTAGCCGTCTAGATCAATATGACGGCTGCCTGCATTCCCTACCCACTCACACACGTAGAATTTCTTACTATATTTCTTATTTAAAGAATAGGTTGCACATTTTATTCAGGTATTCAAATACTTCTCTATTCAAACTTCACTTCTTTCTCACCTACTGACATGAGCGTTTGAGTGCTAAACTTACAAGTCAGTCCTCTCTCTCCATTGCATCGTAAGCCTTTAACCTCTAAGTCAATTTCGTCAATTTCGGAGTTGAAATATTTCCACGAGATCCATCAAACGATTCCAGCTTCCAAAGCCACCTGTTCTACCGTTGAACATCAAGCAAATGCAGTTGCCGAAATGGCTAGGAATCCTTCGCCTCCTCCCTGAAGAATTGACGATCAAGTCGCGACAACTACTCATTTCCTTCCTCCACCGGCGAACTTTGTCTAGCCGATGATAGATCAATAAAACTTTCAACTCCCTCCTTTCGTCAGATCCGCTCCATGATTCCACCTAGACAAACCTTTATTTAAACCTACATTATTGTCTGCTATAATCAATCATGAAGTGCTCTCTGGTTTCCAGCTCTTGTAGGATAATCTCGGTCAAAAAAGAGCTAATGAATTATTGCACAACATGTACCAGGTGATTCAGCAACAAAACTCCCATACATTTCCAAACAGACTAACTCAGATCGAAGAAAACATGCACATTTCTATTCCAAATAACAACACTATGCATGAGGCACATTCACATAAAACCATTGAGCCAAGAAAGGACTCAAAAGAGGTCCAAAAATCTCCAAACCTTCGACGACAAAGACATCATACTCCTTCTTATGATCCCAAAGGAGAAAAGGGCATCCACACTCCCCCCGAATTCCACTGACCTAGAGAAGAGAAAGGAATGAATAAGAGGCCCCCACTCAGCTGCGAAAGAAGAACCCTTTCACCGCTCGCACATTGGATGACATGATTCTGAAGTGGCTAGAGAATCCTCTAAAGCTCCTGAGTTGCAATGAAAATGGAGATCCAAATGAGCATCCTTAGCATGTGGATGTCTGGCTAAACGACTACCACGATGAATGAGACGTGAAGTGAAATCTCTTTGCACTAATATTATATAAACCCTCATAAGCCTTGTTAAGTCCCTCACAAACAGAAGCATAGATTAGTGGTCCGACCAATACGAGACTTTCACCTCCAATTTCACTACCATGAAAAGACAACCAACCACCATGGTCGTTCTTAGTGGGGTTACACATGGTAAGATGGAGACCATGAGCGCATATATCGAACGCTTCACCGAGGTAGCATTAGCTATTGGAGGCTCACGTGTGAGCCTAAAATGTTGGATCTTTGAGAAGGGGCTTAGATAGGATTGTGCGGTCCAAGAGAAGTTACGGCTCAAGAAGGCCCATAACTTAAAGGAGTTGTTGAGTATACAAAGAAAATATGTTGGTCGATGGAGGTAGTCATAGACCACAAAATGAAGAACTAGATGAATGACAAACGAAGAACTTATAAAAAATGGGTGATTGTCCGAGTATACGAAGTACATCAAGAGGGGACGAGAAAAATCCACCAAGAAGAAGGAATCCCCCTAAAAGGTTGTTAAGGTCTTATTTGGAGGGTAAAAATAAGATGGTAAGTAATGGGGAAGACGAATGGCACAAGGGGAAGCACAAATATATTGCCTCTGTAACAGTAGGAGTCCCTAGGTCGAGCAAACCCTCCAAGAGCATGATGAAGATAAAGTTTGTTGAGTTTAGGGCTATCGGCAAAAAAACAAAGGAAACACATCAAACACGGATCCAGAAAGGCTGATCCTCAAATTCTGCGACACCTACAAAGTTTAGGGGAATCCCGAATAAAAAATTCCCCTTGGTAATATCGACTACAATCGCCAACTTTTATGTTTCCAGGGTTCTAATCAATGGTGACATCTCCTGTGATACCATGTACACGGACCTTTTCGAGAAGATGGGATTGAAAAAGAAAAGGTGTATCCGTACAAGGGGTTTGATTTACAAGAATTTAACGATATATTGACCTACCCTTTGGGGTACATGAAGTTGATGGTCTCCCTTTGAGAATGACAGGATACCAAGATCACTGATTCCCAATTCTTGGCCATCCCATTAGGACAATTTGTAACTGTATCCTAGGAAGACCCTTCGCAGAAATGTTAGATGCAATAGTCTTCCTGATTCAATTGAAGTTGAAATATCACAACGCACATGATGAGTCGATGATGATAAGCATTGACCTCTTTAGAGTGAAGAGGATTTATCATGCCTTACAACGTGGCCATCAGTTCAAGAAAAGTGGATCATCTAGGAAAGACTGAGAACAATTGCCACAAATCCCGTGGCCAACAAGCGGTGGTGTAGCCACTTGTTATGTTAGATTCAAGTTGACTTTCATTATTTAGAAAAAGACAATATTACACTTGAAATTACAATGAGTGATTTAATGAATTTGAATCAACAAGTAAATTAATTTCATGAAGATTTCATCTAAAGGTTAAGGAAGAAAATGATATGATTTGTCCTATTTCTTATCGCTAGGTACACTTCCATGGCCACGAATGGAATGCATTTTTCTCTTGAAAAATTGGTGAAACAAGCTTTCCACGACCTGAATGAATTGGCTTCCAAGAAAGTACAACTCGAACAAAACATCAAAAAGAAAGGGAAAATGTGTGTTATCTAATGGAAAATACAGGAGTTTTACAAAGGTGGTAAGCTGCCTAAAGATGTGACGCCTGCGTTTTTGGTTCTCATCCCAAATGTGACAATCCTCAAAGCCTAGAGGAATATAGAACCATTTGTCTCATAAGTGAAGTTCACAAAATCATCTCAAAGCTCCTTGCGAAGAGACTGAGGAGGTTTATTGGAAAGTTGATCTCATGTAACCAAATGACGTTCATACCAGGAAGACAAATTTTAGACGGTGTCTTGGTTACTAACGAAATTATTGACTATGCTAAGAGAAATAAGAAGGAGTGCCTAATTTGTAAAGTGGATTTTGCTCAAGCATATGATTGTGTGTATTGGAATTTTGTGAAATTCATGTTAAAAAGTATGGGATTTGGTGATAGATGGATGAAGTGGGTAGATTTTGTTGTGTTCACAAGCTCCATGGCTATATTGGTAAACGGTAGTCCAACAGAAGAATTTCAAGTCTCGAGGGGATTAAGACAGGGAGATCCACTATCTCCTTTTTTATTCAAAATAGTGGCAGAAGGCTTAGCGGGGATGGTGAGGCAAGCATCATTGGAAGGTATATACAAAGGTTTTCAATTATCAACTGAGGTGGAATACAATTTACTACAGTTTGCGGATGATACTATTCTTTTTTGAGAAGGATCTTGGGAAAATTTTTGGACTATGAAGGCATTATTTAGGGGATTTGAACAGGTGTCTTGCCTTAGAATTAATCTGTCTAAGACCAAGTTATATGCTGTAGGGTGCTCTTCTCTTTTCATGCAGGCTGCAGCTTCTTTCTTAGGCTACAAGGTTGATATCCTTCCTTTTAAATTCCTCGGTTTCACTGTGGGAGGTAATCAAAGAACTTTGAACTTCTGGAAACCGGTTATCTGTTCATTGAAAGAGAAATTAGCATTATGGAAAGGAAAACTTCTCTCTATAGGGGGTAGAGTCACACTTCTGAATAATGTGTTGTCCAATATCCCGTGCTATCAGCTGTCGTTTTATAAGCTACCTCTGAAAGCTGAAAAAGAAATAAGGGCAATACAAATAAAGTTTTTGTGGCAAGGTGTTACGGATAAGTGTGGCGTGGCTTGGGTTAAATGGGACATAGTATGTAAGTCAAGAAAGCAGGGGGGCTTGGAGTTAAGGATATTGGCACTTTCAATAATGCCTTATTATCCAAGTGGGTTTGGAGATTTTTGGTGGAGGAGGATTCTATATGGAATGGTGTCATGAAGCATAGGTATGGAGAATTGAGATCAAGATTGTGGAATTGTGATGCTGGAAGCTATGGCGTAAAAGACTCACTTTGGTGGAGAGACTTAATTGTCCTGTGTGCTAACCCTCATGGTATTATTCACAATATTAGAGTCAAGATTGGTAATGGAAGTGTGGCTATATTTTGGTCCTCTTGCTGGCTGGGAAATGCTTGTTTGGTTGTCCTTTATCCAAGCCTGTACCAGGAAACGACTTTCAAAGAAGATACAATGAAAAACATGGGGTACTGGCGTGGAGAATCTTGGTGCTGGAATGTTATCAAAGCGGAAGAGGTGCTTGGCTTGGAGGCGACAGCAGAATTGGAAGAATTGCAGGATTTGTTGATGGATAATACTCTGAATTTTAATTGTGAAGATGTTATCATTTGGCCGTTTGACGCGTCAAAGTGCTTTACGGTTCGATCTTGTTATAAACTTCTAATGCAGGCACATGGCAATGCAGAATTGGAGATTAGTAGCGGTCAAGGGCTGAAGGCAATTTGGGAGGCCCAGGTGCCATCTAAATTGAAGATTTTTGGCTGGAGATTGTTGCTAGATAGCTTGCCGACAAGAAACCAATTATTACGACGAAGAATTATCCAGCACAACCATGAAGACATATGTGTTTTTTGTGCCTAACATAGGGAAGAACGATCTCACCTCTTCATTTTGTGTCCAAAGATTCAAAGACTGTGGCGAAACATCTCGCAATGGTTGGAGTTAGATAATTATCTTGTTGCTGACTGTGGCAGCCAAATTTTGATGGGCATAAATTCGTTGTCGGGCAAAATACCAACCAAAAGGACGACAACCATATGGTTGACGATTTGGTGGTGTATTTGGAAGATGAGAAACGACATGATATTCAATAATGCGGTATTTGATAGCGACAAATTGTTCTATTCGATTATCTGGTATACTTGGCGGTGGCTTGCTATTGTAGTCAAGGATAGAATTAAGTGTAACTTCTATAAGTGGCTTAAAAATCCTGTTTTGTATATTTGAATTTCTGTTGGTTGTCAGGTTACACCTGATTCTCTTGTAAGGGTTGAGTACCCCAAGTACTCTTTTTAATACAAGAGATATTTATGAAAAAGAAAAAAAAAAGAAAAAAATATAGTGGAAAGACCCCCACATAGTATCCATCATAAATATTTTAATCTAGCGATGGCATGTCATTTGATTCCACGATAAATATAATAATGGCTAAGATCCTGAATGGAAAAGTTACTTATGTCCTATCTTAAATCCTACCAAAAAGAATGACACCAATGTTTCAAAAGTAAAGATCGAATACACCTTTGACTCACCAAAGCTTTCCAGTTATTTTATTATCAACTTAAAGAAATGAGTATCAAAGAAATGAGTTTGATATTTTTTATTTTATGTTGGCATACTAATAGATAAAAGGCTGCAAGATAAATTTGGAACATGCAATACATTTTGCATGGTTATTAACAGAGACAAAATAATATAACCTTTGCATACCAAAGTTGAAAGAAAGCCATCAACAACTTTAATTTTGAAATTTCGTACACTGGGTTTATATGAAGAAAATAAACTAGATTCTTCGGTCATATGATCAATGGCTCCATGATCAACAATCCAACTATGATTAATAAAGATAATAAGGTAGGATGATAATGAAAATTTACCTTTCTTGACTACAAATCAGGAAGGAGTTTGAGATTCAAAGAATTTGTATACTTATCTAGTTGTTCCTGTTGGGAAATAACACAACTGAAGAAAAGAATAAATAAAGAAAACACAACCAATAACACAAGCATATAACGTGGAAACTCCAAAACCGGAGAAAAAACCACGACCGTTGTCTAAATAGACAACCAGAGAATTATTACTATGTGAAAATTTTACAACACATAGACTTCTCTACTCTCACCCTAATCCCCTAGTACACCCACACTCTTACAAAGCAAATATTTAAACTAAATCTCACATTACTCTAATACAAGAGCATAAGAGAACAAAGAAAATCAAATATAAGCTTAAAGTGCTTTTTGACTAGTGTATCTAAAAACAAATAACTTAGGTCCAATATATAGCCTTGGTCTCCCCCTTGCTTCACCACAATAAGCAATATGGGACTTCTCAAATAGCTACTTTTTAACTTCCTTCTTTATTTAAGAATTTAGGCAACATTAGACATACAATCAACCCTAACAATCTCCACCTTGATTGTAATGGTCTTTAATCTTCATTGTCTACACCGACAATCATAATTCTCATTGTCTATACCGACAAATCAAATTATCATACTCCACCATAAAGAGTACACTACACTTGAAACTATCATCCCAAGAATTTTTCTTCACGTCGAAACCTTGCTGAAAGATTATGGTGCAACTCCCATGTTGGCTTTTAGGAAGTTCTTCAGCCATCGACACATCTCACCACACACCTTGCATCAATGCCAACCAATGCCTGTGTGTTGTTCTGAATCCGCTAGCAATGATTTGTCCTTTTGCATGGTATAGCGGAAACACCATAAGGACACACCTTATCTTCTAAAAAGGATCCCCATCATCTCCCAAAACAAGGGAGACGTTGCTAGCACTTGCCTCCAAGTTTTTTTCAGATACTGCTCCACCTGGACAATTTCTCTTTAAATGCCCAGACTTTCTACACTTCCAGCACACCATATTATTTGCATGGATCTTCTTCCCATAAGCCCCACTTCTAGTTACCAACGCCGAGTTTGATGAAGTACTTTCATCACTTTTCATCCTCCTTTCTTCAGAAATAATTTTAGTTGCAACTTCTTCAAAACTCAACTTTTCTTTCCCATACATCAAAACACGTTTGAGATGAATATAAGAAGGTGGAAGGGACAAAATAAGCCTTAACGCTTTATCTTCATCATCAATCTCAACTTTAATAGATTCAAGCTCAAAAACAATATTATTCAAAGTACTAAGATGATCAGAGATTTTTGTACCCTCATCCATGCGCAAAGTGTAATTGCTCCTTTAACAACAAACGATTTGAGAGGTCCTTTGCCTGGTATAACCCTTCGAGCCTTTCCCAGAGTTCCTTGGCTGATGACAGATTCTGCACATTCGCGAGAACATTCTTTTCCAAACACAAACGAATTGCACTTGCAACTCTCAAATCTAATTCCTCACACTTGTCAGCCTCCATGTTGGAAGTGTTTCCTTTTAGCGCCTTGTGTAATTCTGATTGTATCAACACATCCTTGACTTGTACTTTCCACAGGCCAAAGTTGATTCTTCCATCAAACTTCTCTTTGTCAAACTTCATAGCACTTGAATAAGACATAGTAGTTGCGCGTAGACTGCAAACTGTGCACCAAGTAGGTTCCCAGGAAAGAGAGGTGGGTCACAACGGACACGCTTAAATACCAAGTCTTTCCTTAGCCAGAACCTCCCTTAACAACACTTTCACAGTACCACCCCTTCTTCAGCACCTTCACAATATCACAATTCTTTTCTTATGTGGAAGATCAGACAATGCTGCAACCACAGAGAATACTAAGAATTGTGATATCTTATCGAGCCGAAGCTCTGATACCACTGTTGGGAAATAACACAGCTGAAGAAAAAAAACAAAACACAACCAATAACACAAGAATATAACGTGAAAACTCCAAAACTGGAGAAAAAACCACGACCATTGTCTAAATAGACAACCAGAGAATTATTACTATGTGAAAATTTTACAACACATAGACTTCTCTACTCTCACCCCAATCCCCTAGTACACCCACACTCTTACAAAGCAAATATTTAAACTAAATCTCACAATACTCTAATACAAGAGCATAAGAGAACAAAGAAAATCAAATATAAGCTTAAAGTGCTTTTTGACTAGTGTATCTAAAAACAAAAAACTTAGGTCCAATATATAGCCTTGGTCCCCTCCCCCTTGCTTCACCACAATAAGCAATGTGAGACTTCTCAAATAGCTACTTTTTAACTTCCTTCTTTATTTAAGAATTTAGGCAACATTAGACATACAATCAACCCCAATAATTCCTTGGTGAGCGAAAATGTAGTTGAGGAAGATTGTTCCTCTTGATCACTAGTAGCTTAAAGTGCATGACCTTTGCCCTTTTTTATTTGCATTAGGATACTTTTCATGAAGTTTCCAACAAGTCTCATGTGTGCGCCAAGGACGTTTGTAGTGTATCACACCTTGTTCTGTCATATTTCTTATCATATTTCTTGTCTTCAATGAGGTTTTTTTTTGTAATAAATGTTTACTCGGTTGTGGTTGATTTTTTCAGCCTTCGTTTTTTACTTGACTCTTCTCTTCGAATCTTGGAAAACATTTCCTAAAGAGACGATAATGGACTTTTTCTAGAATCCGAGCTCTAACATCATCAGGCTCTTTATTCAAATCTATAAGAAAAATAAAAACACGGTTGTTTTCCTACCTCTTGAATGATATGAACTAAAAATGTCTTAAGTGCACTCCCATTTGTCGTCGTAGCACATATCTAATTCATGCAAGAGATTCGTTGGCTCATTGTAGTAGGATGTTACACTATTTTCACCCTGCCTTAAGCTCTAACAACTTTGAGAAGACTTCAAGAACATCACCAGTATGAAAAGTGTATTTTCTCTTGCAATTTGAGATAAGATGGATAGTTTGGAACCAATCTATGTAGTTTGAGCCATCTGGTTGTTGAACATCGACTTGAAGAAAGTTATTTTAACCTCCACTTGTGGAGTTTAATGATCTAGCGTTACCGTAACTACCATCATAGCCATAACCATAATAGTTTCCAGGAATATCCTCAGTCCTCACCATATCGAATCCACCATAAAAAAATTATGTGCGATGAACTCGTGTAATAAATCTCTGTCCACCACCTAGGCCTAACTCTAGTAGAACAAATTCCTGTCCACCACCTAGGTCAAACTCTGATGGAACAAAACCATGTTCACTACCATGACCAGCAACTTGAACTTCTAAAATGCCACGACCAACACCTCTTTTTTTTTTCTATGTTGTCAATAACATATTATATATAAGAGAAATGCTAGCAACACTCTCTTTTGAACACTCTCTCAAACACTTCCTCTCTTATTGGTTGAAACATGTGTGGGTCCTACTACTTTATGTGGGACCTATTTTTAAAGTGAGGGCCCCACACATGTATCAACCAATAAGAAAGTGAGTGCTTGGGAGAGTGTTCAAAAGAGAGTGTTGCTAGCACTCCTCTATATATAATTATTTTATTATCATGCACTGTGTCAATAATTTCACAACTTCACTAGTAGTGTTCCTTTCAAACAATCAACTTAATTAGCTAAACAAATAAAGTAGAATGAAAACTACACAAAATATTTGATCAGTGAAGAAATTAACACATAGTGAGGTAATTAATTAATTCAAAAACCACAAAGCACACAATTTATTCAAAATTATTTTAATTAAGTAAACATTAAACCAATAAAATATAACTAAAACTAATTAAATGTAAAATATTTTCAAAAATGAGATGTTATCAGGACAACGCCTAGGGTTTATGCCACCGATACAAGGCATTCAAACAATGATTGAGAGGGTTAATACTTCCCTTGGCTAATATCAAAACAAAGATTTAAGTATTTGAATAAATCCAACGAGAACTAGCAATGTTGGTTTATTTTATGGACATTTGGAAAACCAAGTGGATTCTCGTATAACAAATACCATAACAATCAATTATACAACAAAAGGACAATAGTAACCATTAAATGATGAACATGATAATACATGAAATTTCCATTATTCTCAATTCAGTGATTGAGAACACCAATGCACATATCAAGACCTAGCAATACAATCAAGTAAAACCACAAACGTCTTTTATTAGATTTATGGGCTTTTACTATATTTTGGGTCTATGGGCTACACATTGTATATTGGGCCTATCTACATGTAATACATATATATATATATATATATATATATATATATATATATATATATATATATATATATATATATATATATATAGCCCAACACTTGTAATGCTGCACATAACAATATACTATTCATTTTCATTCTCCTTTTCAAATTCATCTTCCCCGCCTAATAGCCTGCACGTTTAACACATTAGATATTGTAATATGGTATCAGTGAAACAACCCATTCCTTTTAACCTTTCTTCTTCCGCATTCACTTTCTTTATCATCTTTTCCCTTTACCCTTCATCATGTCTTCATCTTCAGATGAAGAAAGACCAAAAGTTTCGGATCCGCCTGCAAAATCCGACGATCCGAGCCTAAACCCTCGCAACCCTTATTACCTGCATCCTGGAGAAAATCCAGGTGCCACCATTGTTGCACCTCCCTTAGACGACAACAATTACCACAATTGGAGTAAATCCATGAGAAGAGCACTCACATCCAAGAACAAGATTTCATTCATCAATGACACGCTTCCACGACCATCTTTAACAAGCACCGATTTCGAGCTTTGGGATCGCGCCAATAGTATGGTTCTTTCTTGGATCAACAGAACTCTATCGCCGCACATTGCTCATAGCACTATCTACTTTGATTCTGCTTTTGATCTCTGGGAAGACCTCAAGGAAAGATTCACCAGAGGCAACCATTTCTGATTCTCAGACCTTTTGCGCGATTTACATTCCATTCAACAAGGGGATCGATCCCTTTCCACATACTTCACAGATCTAAAAATCCTATGGGATGAACTCGAGGATCTGCGTCCCACACCTTCTTGCTCATGTCCCACACCTTGCACCTGTGATCTTGCCAAGGCTGTGCGCACCTACAAGCACATGGAATACGTTACCTGTTTTTTGAAAGGATTGAACGACACCTATCACAACATTCGCACGCAAATCCTTCTCCTAGATCCTCTTCCTAACATAAGCAAAGCTTATTCTTTGATTGCTCAACAACAACCATCAATATCTCCATCCATACCTTCCACAAATCCCACTATCCTCGCTGCTGCTTCAAACCCTAAAGCCAAAGGAAAAATTCAATCCAAAACACCCATGCTCTGCACTAATTGCAGCAAAACGAATCACACCATCGAAAACTGCTACTTCAAGCATGGTTTTCCCCCGGGTTACCGATCCAAGAATTCCAAGAACCCTGATTCAAAGTCTTCAGCTACACCAGAGAAGGAATTGTCTCTCTCCAAAGAAGATTATCAACATCTCCTTCATTTGCTTCAGCAGTCACGCAAGGATAGCTCATCATCAAAGACAAACTATTCTGATGCAGCTGTGATATCAGGTATAACATCCTCAGGTAATATTTTGTATGAACCCTCTACTTGGATATTGGATTCTGGAGCATCGCACCATGTTTGCCCGTTTATTCATAATTTTTCATCTATAGAATCTATCAAACCTGTTAGTACTCATCTACCTAATAGCACATCTTTATTTGCTCATTATGCTGGATCTATAATCTTTGATGCTAAATTTCAATTACATAATGTTTTCTACATACCACACTTTACCTTTAGTCTTATCTCTCTATCTAAACTATGCATCTCAACTCCCTTTACCATAACCTTCTCACACAATTCCTGCTTCATTCAGGACGTGTCTACCAAGCAAATGATTGGACAGGTCATTCAGCACCATAATCTCTACATCCTGAAACAATCACCCATACAACATGCTCAGTGCAATTACATTAGTCATAAGGCCCCTTTGAATTGTAATTACCCCTTATGGCATCATAGATTAGGACATCCATCCTTTGATGTTTTACATTCCATGTCTAAACAGTTTTCTGTTATCAAAAGTTATAAATTGTCTGATTGCTCTACTTGCCAATTTGCCAAACAAACTAAACTGCCTTTTCCAATCAGTAATTCTACTACTGCTAACTGCTTTGAACTCATCCATATGGATATATGGGGTCCTATTTCACATTCTTCTATGGATGGTTACCAATATGTTTTAATTATTATAGATGATCATTCTAGGTACACATGGACTATGCTTATGAATAACAAAGCTGAGACTAGGTTGCACATTAGAAACTTTATAACATATTGCCAAAATCATTTTTCAGCCACTATTAAAACCATAAGAAGTGATAATGGTCCTGAGTTTATTATGCCATCCTACTATGCTTCTCTTGGCATTATCCATCAAAGAAGTTGTGTGGAAACTCCTCAACAAAACTCCACAGTTGAAAGAAAACATAGACACTTACTTAATGTCACTAGATCTCTTTTATGCTAGATTGCCTAAATGTTTTTGGTCTTTTGCATTATGTCATGCCACATATCTTATTAATAGACTATGTAGTCCTACTCTGCAAAATTCCACACCTTTTTATAAACTCTTTCAGACAGATCCCTCTTATGCTGAACTTAAAACATTTGGATGTTTAGCCTATGCTTCATCTCTCACTAGAAACAGAGACAAACTAGATCATAGAGCCCTTAAATGTATCTTTTTAGGTTTCCCTGTAGGAGTTAAAAGGCTTCCTTTTATTTGACTTGCAAAACAGATCCACAATTATATCAAGAAATTGCTCTTTTAATGAGGAAATTTTCCCATATACACCCTATCCCAATTCTGACCATTCCACTATTTCACCCCTTGACCCTCATACATCAACTATTCCTTTCTTATTTGATCTCACTCCCCATCAAGACATAACAAAACCACACCAAACACATAACATCCCTACTGCCCCTAATTCCCCTGCATCTAATTCTTCATCTCCTATTAACCATGAACCCATACCAGATATTCCTAATCAACTTGAACATACTGAACATATTGCAGACTCTACAACACACACCATTGATCAATCCACAACCAATAATACTGAACAAAATCATGACTTGCCCAAAACTAGAACATCTAATAGAATTAGGTCTGCTCCTACTCATTTGAAAGATTTTGATTGCAATGTCATATATACCTCTACTTTATATGATATCTCTAAATATATCTCATACACCAATTTATCTCCTGCATTTCATTCATATATATCTGCCATCACTACTTCTTGCACTCCTAAAAATTACAAGCAAGCTAGCCGATATCCTCAATGGATAAAGGCTATGAATGATGAAATCTCAGCCCTCAATGCCAACAACACCTGGAAGCTCACCACATTGCCCCAAGGTAATAAGGCCATAGGATGTAAATGGGTTTACAAGACCAAGTTTCACTCCAATGGCACAATAGAAAGACATAAAGCAAGGTTGGTTGTATAAGGCTTTAACCAAGTCCAAGGTATATATTTCTTTGAAACTTTCTCTCCGGTGGCCTAACTCACTACTGTAAGACTTCTTCTATCCCTTGCTTCTACATTAAATCTACACATCTTCCAACTTGATGTTCATAATGCATTTCTTCATGGCACTTTGGATGAAGAAGTTTACATGTCCCTTCCTAAGGGCATGACTCCCTCTCATCCAAATCAAGTTTGTAAGCTTCTCAAATCTATCTATGGACTTAAACAATCCAGTCGATAATGGTTTGAGAAACTTTCTACTGTTTTAAAGAATAACCACTTCACTCAATGCACCTCTGACCATTCTTTATTCATTCATACCTCAAAACAGTTCCATACATTCATACTAATTTATGTTGATGACATCTTAATTGCAGGGAATAATTTACAGATCATCAACAATATCAAACAAACATTATAACTACACTTTCACATAAAAGACTTGGGACACATGAAGTACTTCTTGGGACTAGAGTTAGCTCGCATTGCTGAAGGAATCAACATTTGCCAAAGAAAATACACGCTTGATTTACTGGACACTGCTGGATTATTAGGCTGCAAACCTTCTTCAACACCAATGGCTCGTGATACGCGTCTCAACTCCACTGATGGATCACCTTTACCAGATCCCAAACCTTACAGACGATTGGTTGGCCAACTAATCTATCTACTCAACAGAAGAACGGATATATCGTATGTTGTACAACAACTAAGTCAACATATGCACTCCCCAACAGACGTCCATCAATCTGCTGCTATTCGTGTCCTTCGTTATCTGAAAACATCTCCTGCCCAAGGACTCTTCTTTCCAAGCAACTCCTCACTACAACTTAAAGCCTTCTCTGATTCAGATTGGGCTACCTGCTTAGAAACAAGAAAATCCGTCACAGGTTATTGCGTTTACCTTGGAAATTCTCTCATCTCTTGGAAATCCAAGAAACAGCCTACCATCTCTCGCAGTTCAACGGAGGCTGAATACCATTCAATGGCATCCACAGTCTGTGAACTTCAATGGTTACATAACCTACTCACCGAGCTTCGTGTTTCCTTCCACAAACCATCCTTACTATACTGTGACAATGCCTCTGCCATTCACATAGCTAACAACTCTTCCTTCCACGAGCGCACGAAACATATTGACCTCGACTGCCACTTTGTTCGCGAAAAATTACAACAACAACTATTCCGGCTCCTTCCTGTTTCTACACATCAACAGCTTGCTGACATATTTACTAAGCCACTAGACCACAAACTGTTCTCTGCTAACGTTTCTAAACTTGGATTACACTCAATATACCCCAAGTTTAAGGGGGAGTATTAGATTTATGGGCTTTTACTATATTTTGGGTCTATGGGCTACACATTGTATATTGGGCCTATCTACATGTAATACATATATATAGCCCAACACTTGTAATGCTGCACATAACAATATACTATTCATTTTCATTCCCCTTTTCAAATTCATCTTCCCCGCCTAATGGCCTGCACGTTTAACACATTAGATATTGTAATATCTTTGGTGCACCTAACAAAGGCGCTGAAAATAGGATTCATAAAGTTCCTGACACTCCCAGTGATTGAGTGAATATTGTAAATCCTTGAAATATGAATTTGGTTTATATAAACCAAAATGTTGATTATGTAATACAACGTGTAAGGAAAATGTAAGGGGGCATGAAAAAATTATGGTTGAACAAGTGATTAACATGCATTGAGTCAACAACATTGTCTCAATGTTGTTTTGAAGACCGATATTCTCTGAGGATTTAAAAAGTCCAAGTTTACTAAGTTTTCTATGGAAGGTATAAAGATGCCTACTCAAATGCTCTATGTTGATGAAATCACAATCTTCTGCAAAAGGATCAAGAAAAAAATGTCAGTTGTCTTTGGAACAACTTTGAAAAGTATGTTTCCACCATCTGGCTAACTGATTATTAGTCCACCCAAAAGTAAGGCATAACTTGGCTCAATTTCTCACTCTAATTTGATTCCAATTTCCAATATGCTTAGCTTTCGGGCTATCATCATTAGTTTCAATTATTTAGGTTGTTGTATCTTCATTGACTGACAAGACAAAAGCCAGACTGTTTGTTAACTTGAATGGGCTATCTTTTGTCTATAATAGGAAGAGTGCACCTATTGAAGTCCATTATCCATGACATGTTTGTTTACTCTTTGCATATCTATATCTATATGTGGCCTATTGAGTTGTTGCATTGAACATTTGGATCGAAAGTTTATTTGGAGTGGAGACACCCACAGACAAAAAAGTTGGCATTGTGACTTAGTATGGAAAGTCAGCTACACAATTAAACGAGTCCCTCGTCTTCCCCTTACTATAGATATTTCTGATCAATTGATTTGGAGTTACACAAAAGATGGTGACTTGTCTGCCAAGAAAGCTTACTTGTACGACCTTCATTATTATCTTCCTTCTAGAGAGTAGGCTAGTAAACTTTGGTGCACCTTCATTCCACCATCACAGTGATTTATCCTTTAGAGACTGATCCATGATAAAATGTTAACTGATGAAAAATTAGTTGCACGATGGTGCCATATGGTCTCTATTTTCCTGTTTTGTTTGAATACGTATGAGACTTCCGATCACATGTTTCTTCATTTTCCTTTTGCTTTCATCCTTTCGATTTGGCTTGACAATATGCTAAGTTGCGACATTGATAGAGCTTTCATTTTACATCTCATAAGTTGCCTTAATCATATGCCATCGATAGTCAAATTCATGATGTAAGGTTGCCAGTATTGCGCACATTGCCCAAACAATTGGGAGGGCAGGAAAACATTTGAGATTCAATAAAATAATGTCAATCACTCATCTTGTCGTGATC